>NC_061114.1:146568544-146819307 GCF_002878395.1 Capsicum annuum
GTAGTCAGTAGTGGTTGTTATAGCCTGTTGTAGTCTTTTTCAGACTTAATGGGCTTCACTTAGTTTTGGTGAAAAATATCCTGATAATACCTCTATGAAACATTTGTTATGTTACATTATTGAATATTTGGTTGTCACTGTTAACTCTTTCATTATGTGTTTTTGACCTGTTAACATTTATTGACAGTTGTGGGATGTTTTGATCTATTCTGAAACACCAGAAATTAAAAAGCATGAGCACATGATATGCATAGATATGTTGCACATTATTTCTAAATTTATCATAGTTATCAAGATCTATTATGCATTCAAGAATATTGGTAGATATATCTTTCTTTTATAAATATGAATTTGTGATTAATTGCAGGGCTTTTTACTTTCATAGATGGAAAGATCTTGAATCATCGACAATGCTTAGTATATTAGATCCTGTATCTTCATTGAGAAAACTGGAAGGTGTTACAAAAATTTTGCCGAGCTCAAGAGAATGAAGGTTTGCTTTTATGCTTCTTTAGTGGGAATCTGATGTCCAATTGTTTGTGTCTGGTTTAAGAGTTAAAGAAAAATAAGCAGCTTAAGGAAATTGAAACTTCTCTTATGGCTATTTCATTTCCTATTTTCAGTGTATGGTTAAGAAATTACAGAAAGTTGTTTAGTAAATTTGGTCCATTTGATTAGATGTATTGATAATTATTATAGTAACAACCTTGCCTGGTAGTAATATTATGGATTTTGGGTCTAAGACTAAATGGCTTTAAAATGTGTTATCCAAAGAGATGCGTGGACAAATCCATAGACCCTACAACCCTAGGCTCAAGTCGAACAATTATCACTCATTGGTTGAACTATTAAACATAGAATTCCTCATTTATATAAATCTGTTGTCCTAAATGTACATTGTACATTATAATTTATGGTAAAACTTTAACCGATGTGATAGATGATGTAATTTTTTGTGTAGTATTTTTAGTTTGGTGACCGAGCCACTGAATTAGAACACTTCTGCAACGCCTTAAGTTTTAGAATTTGAAATTTTTCATGTGATGTGCTTATTGTCTGGAGTACAGCACAACTGATGAGTCATAGGCCATCTTTGCGAGTCATATAGTCCCAATTGTAGCCAAACCAGTGAGGTGGCCTAATGTTTCTATTTGGATCATGACTTGGCCCTCACAAGTCGTAAGCTCTGTCATGATCATAGGTTATGACTCTTGACCATTCTAGTAAGGTGGACCAAAGTTTTTTCCTGGGCTATGAGTTGTGGTGACAATTCGTGACCAGTGACCACGAGTAATTACCTGACCCATAACGATAGGGAGCAATTTTTCTGCATGTTTTTCATTAAGGGTAATTTGGTCTTCTCCCTCCTTTACCCTTCACCCACAAACTTAAAACACCTAAGGGTTCCATTTTTCATTACTTAATAAATCAAAATACATATTCTCTATTCTCAAACTTACAAGAAAGAGAAAAGCTAGGTTTCAAGGGTGTGATTGTCTAAGCTTCAAATAATGACTTCTCTTCCAAATTCCTTAGTGTTTCAGGCATATATCTCTTTACTAAATCATTTTTATACAAATCATGTGTTTAATTGTTATCCATGTGGTTGTAATTATTGGATTTTAAATGTGGGTTGAGGGATTTGGAATAGTTATTATGTAGATTGATTTCCTTTCCTCAGAATTTCCTTGTTCATGCGGCTATCATGCGTTGGGATCATTTAAGTAGGGAAAGCTGAACCTATATAGCCCATGGGTTCATTAGGACAGTTAGAGCTACATAATCCAAGTTAATAGTTTTAAATTTCATACTTTAAACCTTGTACCCTATCCCAAAATTATATATATATGTGTGTGCGTGTGTGTGAACATATACATGGAGTTTGAATTATTTAGAAATGGCATTATTTTATCCCTTAACTTGAGATACATGTCATTTCTTATCCCACTAACCATCCTTGGACGTTGCATTATTTCATGACGTAGAGTCCTAGGGATTCTTTGGTTACTTTGTGCAGAGTTAGATGGTTCTGGTTAGTCCATTGGTCAGCTTGAAGTAGTGAGTCTCCTTCTTTCGGAAGGCCTATTACTTTTTGGATTTATTATATTCCTTAGACTACCACTTTTGGATTCCTTTTGGCTACAGTCGGGGGCATGTCCCAACCTAGATTGATTTTTGATTTTGTTAGAGGTCTTTGTGGAAAAAGTGTTGGTGGCTACTGTTTATTGATTCTTAGTTCCTATTGATTTATCTATCTATCTTTTACACTATGTTTGGGTTGCTTCCGCTATTATATTTATGATGTTCTAGTTGGCTAGGCTAAGGGGGATGGTCTTCAGTCTTCGATGGACTTGAGATACTGGTCAAGACCAGGCCCTAGTTTGGGTCGTGACAAGCTTGGTATTAGATCTAGGTTCAGGGTCTTGGGATGTCCACAAAGCCATGTTGAGTAGAGTCTCTTTTATACGTGTGTAGTACGTCACACTTCTAAGGGGCTATAAGGTATTTAGGAATTTTTACCTTTCTTGTGTTCTATTTAGAGCTATAGAGTCTGGTGTTATGAAATTCCCTAACTCCCAATTTGCTCACTTTTCAAATCATGCCTCCCTGAAGATTTGATGTTCCTAGGAACTCTGTCGGGCCCTCTGCCCTACCTAAGGACAATGTGGATGGAACTTGATGTGCTTATGGAGTGAAGACCCAGTCTAGTGTCCATGCTCCTGATTGTACTTCCCCACATAGAGTTCCACCAATTCCTACTAGTCCTCCTCGTGTTTTCTGAGTTGGTGAAGTTTATGCCTCAATGCCCCAGGGTGATATTTCTGATATAGAGTTCCTCTAGTCTATTCATTTTCTTACTCAATTGGTGACATCTAAGTCTCACCAGTTTGATCATGTTGGCTTTCTTACTCCTCCTTTTAAGGTCACACGAGTTGGCCAGTTCATGAGGTCGAATCCATCAACCTTTATCGAATCTAAGGTTGAGATAGATCCTTAAGGGTTTTTGGATAAGATAGAGAAGATTTTTAGGGTGATGCATGCCACTGAATCTGAATGTGTGGAGTTTATTTCATACTAACTAAATGATATAGCTTATCAGTGGTATGAGGAATGGGAACAATTTAGGGGTAATGCTACAGAGTTGGCATTATAGGATAAGTTTTTGGGTTCCTTTCTCGGTCATTTCTTTCCTGAGGAGTTGAAAGAAGATAAGGCTTAAGAGTTTGTCAATTTGAAGTAGGGTAAGATGAGTGTGAAAGAGTATGCTTCAAAATTTCAATAGTTATCTTGCTACGCTCTAGGGTTGGTGTCTAATCAGAGGTCTAAGATAAGAAATTTCACTTTTGGGTTATCCCATGACTTGGTGATGGAATGTAAGGCTACAATATTGAAAAATAATGTGTGGTTTATATACAATAAGTAGAGAATAAGAGGAAAATACAAGCAAAGATAGGAGAAAGACAAAATAAGAAGTTTAGGTATTTAAAGCAATATGTGAATCAACAATATATTGGTATAAATGGTAGACAGTAGGCTAAGAAAAATACTTGGAGGAATTCCAATTTATATTCTTCAGCTAGGGCTTCTTATTCTAAGCCGTTTGGTGATCATCGTTTTTAGACTAGTAGTAGTCCTAAATATATTCAATTCTTGATGAAAATAAAAATAATTCTTCTTTTGAAGAAATTCTTAGTGATGATAATCAACTTAATGTAGCATACAGTTCAGATAGTAGTGAATTAACAGGCCATTGTAATTGTAGTGGTGCAATTTCCACTTGCGATAATCATTCTATAAGTGTTATCACCAATAGTAATAAAGAAAAAGAGGCCTTATTTGACATGATAGATCATTTAGAAGATCCAACTCTTAGGAGAAAATATTTAATAGCCCTAAAGGATATTGTTCTTGATCAACAACTTGATAATAAGGAAATTATTAAATCCTTCAATATGAAAAATGTACTAAATAAATTTAAAGAACATAAGTTTGAAACAACGATACAAGATCTTCAGACATAATTATTATACGTAAAAGAAGAACTTAGTTAAGTTAAGCAAAGACTTAACAATCTAGAAACAGAAGCACTTGCTAATAAAATATTAAAGGATTTAATGCTAACCAAGACCTCAAATCACATCAGGATGAGCTTGGTGAGACGTGAGGAGTAAAAAGTGACAATAAGGAAATAGAGTCTCTAGAAATGGAATCTATAGAAAAACTTCCTATAAACAAATTAGGAATTAATACAATGAATATAGTTAAACCACAAAGTTATCATATACCCATTACTATAGTTATCAATAAAAATTATAAAATTGATAAGATTACATTATTTGATACATGTGCTGATGAAAATTGCATTATAGAAGGATTAATTCCTATAGAGTACCTAGAAAAAGGTACTGCCCGCTTATTCACCGCAACAGGGGAAAAATTAAAAATAAATTAGACTCCCCAAAGCCCATATTTGCAATGAAGGAGTTTGTTTTATTTATGATTTTGTAATAACTAGAGGTATTAACGAAAAGATAATATTAGGTCTTCCTTTCATAACTTAAATAAAACCTTATATTGCCGAGCTAGATGGCATCCACACCACTATTTTGGGAAAAAATTATTTTCCCCTATCTAAATAGTATATCAAAAGAAGAAAGTGATTTTATAAAAGATCAAACCATTTTTAGAGTAAATTCAGTCCAATGGAGATTAGAGAAAAATTAATTCAATTTTTTTATAGTATTATGAGTTATCAAATTTCAAAATTCTTTAAAAATAGCCAAAATTGTTCAATTTTATAAAGGGAGAAATTGTCTCCTAAATTTTTAACAAAAACTTTTCTACAGGGAAATTATGAGACCCAGAACATCAGGATCAAGGTTAAGGCCTCCATTTCAACCTTTTCGACCAGAAGAAAAAAATGAAAAGACCCTCCAATGAAGAAGATAAAAAGTCATAAAATAGGTTTTCAGTCTTGGCAGAATTTCCATCCCTGCCAAAGCCTACTATTCCCCTACTATCAAAAGAATCTATTACCAGTTTACCCAGAATACGACCCCTTAAACAAATATTTTAAAAAAAATACTACTCAGCCAATAAGAATATTGCTATCATAACCAAGTATAGTTATGCGATGAAACCACCGCAGACATATTCAAAAGCAATTTTTCCAGCCACTCCATAAAAGAAGGAAGAACAAAGTATTCCTGATAAAAAGTAATTTGAGATAGTAGATTTGCAGGTAGTGCCAATAATGGAACTTGATAAAAAAATATAAAGGTTATCGAGTACCAAAATTGTTAAAACCTTGTTATACAAATTGGAATTATATGGACAGAGATAATACCCTCAAGACCCGAAGGTATTATGAGTTTATATTAACATATACTGATTCATTACAAATTGAGCATAAGTTAGCTGATATAAATTATCCCAACAGTATTCAATATTCAAAGTTAACAATAAAAGAATATTAAGCGCATTTGAATGGTATGTAGATCACCTGCATACACCTATTCCTCTGTTGAGAAATTACCAACCTCAAACCTATAATTTGTACGATTATAAGGCAGCCTAGTACAACTTTATGTATGTCAGTCCTAACACTCACTCTTCATTCATTAAATATTCAGAGCAAATAAAGACTGCCGTAATCCCCCGATGGTCCTATGACTGGTGGAACAAATTTTAGAGATATAAACAGATATTGTCAACACAGTTTCAAAAGAAATTTGAAAAGTTTCAAGTAAAGTAGAATATTTCTTCACTACCGGTGAATTTTAAATGGTGTAAATTTTTTATCACTAAAAGAATTTGATATATAATCTATTGATCCTTTGATATTCATGAAATTGAAAGGATCAAATACTTAAGCAAAACCATCAAGATTAAAGGATGGAGTCCAATGGAGAAGCCAACAACAAGTTCATCCTCACAGAAGAAATCACACCTTTCTAAGGAAGAATTAAAAAGAAGACTCAAAGAAGCCTTGTCAAATCTAGATAATGAGAATCATTCAAAATAGATAATGAAGTTATTACATATTTCATCCTCACATGCCAACGAACCTAGCAATGGGGATATACTGGATCCACAAGTAATAACACAGGCATACCTTTTCAATTAAAAGAAAGATACCCACACCCTTTCAAAGTTTGAAAAGCTACTTAATGGACCCCATAAACAAAATGAAGACTAGAAGAGAAATGGCACAAATCTTCAAGGAAGAAAAAGACAAAATCTTCTCAAAGTCCTTAAAAAATACAAGTTTAAGGTAAAGATGAAAAGATAGTCAGAGACACGTGCAGAACAAATGAATAGTCATCAGCTACTCCTAGACAGGCGTAGAATAACTTGTATTAGTGTATGGATAGATGTAAAATAGATAGTGCTTGTAAAATATTAGTCAGCACTTTTAAGGCCTATTTAAGGCTTACAACTTGTAATAGTAGAGAGTATTCTAAAATTTTCAAAACTTAGAAAAACTCTCTACCATCTCCATATTTCCATCTCCCTGTGTAATCTCTATACATTTCCCTAATCAATAAAAAGTTATTTGTAAATATAAATTTCTCTCTTTCTCTACTGTTTTAATTATTTTTTCTTTACATTTATTTTGATCTAATTTTGTTGTTTTAAAGTTTAATTTGAAAGTTTAAAATACTTTCAAAGATTAAATTATTTTAAATTGTTATTTTGCTCCCCATTTTCCCGATCCATCCCTCAAATGGTATCAAAGCCAAGTTGCCCAGGAGGAAATATTTAAACTTGACTTTGAATATTTAGATAAATTATGAAATCGCTTAAAAAATTCTATTAAAAATAAATGGTATAAACAAAGATATTTTCGGGTCTCGAGGGGATTATTTGCCTTTGCATATCAAGGCTTTAACCACTCTCGTACCTTCGTACTTTTTATCAATTGCTCTTATTGGTAGTACCTGTAGATCTATTATCTCAAATTGCCTTTTGTCAGGAATACTCTATTCTTCCTTCTTCTGTGGTATGACTGGGGAGACTGCTTTTGCGTGTGTCTCTAGTGGGGATGGGAATTCCGCCAGGACTGAAAATATAGTTTTTAGATTTTTATCTTCTTCATTGGATGTTATTTTTATTTTTTTTCTGGTCAAAAAGGCCGAAATAAAGGCCTCATCTTTATTCCAGGTTTTCTGGTTATTTTTTCCCTAAAGAAATTCTCTAGTCAAAAAATCTGGGAGAGAATTATTTTCTCCCTTTATAAATTCTATTTGAAAATCAAAACTTGATAATAAAGCTTGCCATTTGACAAATATATGTTTAGAAATTAAATTTTTAACATCCTTTTGTAAAACAACTTTGGTTGCTTTGTAGTCCACTCTTAGTAAAAATACTTTATTTATTAAATCATATTGGAATTTATAATACATAGTACTATAGCCAAAATTTCCTTTTAATAGTACTATAATTCTTTTGAGTATCATTTCAGATTCCCAATGTGAATCTTACTAATTGTTCAGTAGACTCTATGAAAATCTTTTGTTTAAGGATGCTTCCATATCTTATGTCCGAGGCATTGGTTTCTACAATCATAAGAGCTTTTGGATGAGGTATCCCTAGAAATGCAAGTTTTTGAACTATTGACTTAATTTTTTGAACTACATTAGTGTGCTCTATTCCCCAAGGTACTGGATTTTTCTTAAGACACTGATAAAGGAGCTTACAAATCTATCTAATATTAAGAATAAAATCTGCAACATAGTTAAGACTTCCTAAGAATCTTTGAAGCTGGGTTTTATCAGTTAATTCATCTGAAAACTTAGAGGAGAATTCTATGGTCTACAGATGGGTTTATAGGTTCCTTTATATAAATCATGACCAAGAAATCTAATAGAGGTTTAGAATAATTTAATATTTTTAGCACTAACTACTAGTCCATTTTGTTTGACAATTTTTAAAAAGGTTTGGAGATGTTTAAAGTGTTGGTTGATATCTTCGGAAAATACTAAAACATCATCTATGTAGACATAGATATAAGACTATATTGATTGAATATATTATTCATAATGTTCTGAAATTTAGATGGAGCAGTTTTTAGTCCAAAAAGCATTACATTCCATTCATATTGTCCAAAAGAAACATTGGAGGTTGTTTTATATTTATCTTTTTCTACAATCTGTATTTGCCAAAATCCTAATTTCATATCAAACTTGCCATAAATATTAGCTTTATAAGTTCTTTTAAGAAGGTCACGTTTGTTAAGTATCAGGTACCTAATCCATTTTAATACTTTATTAAGAGACTTATAATTAATAACTAGTCTTGGGGAACTTCTTTCTTTTTTAGCACTATTATTGATATAAAAGGCAGAACAATTCCAAAGTGATTTAGAAGGTCTAATAATTTTTTATCTAATAAATCATTAATTTTCTTTTTATAGTATTCCATTAATTCATGATTCATTTGAACGGGACTGCTTTTGTTGGAATAATCCTTTCGTCAAATCCCTCAATATAGGGTAATTCGACTATGTGCCTTTTTCTTTCCCAAAAGGCATTAGAAAAATTCGAGCAAACTTCTCGCTCTATGACTTCTTGTCGATTTTTAATTTTTTCTTCTACCTCTGGGTTTTTTTTAAAGAGGATTCAATTCTCTTAATTTTTATTTTGTATTTTAAATAACTTATTTGTTGTGAAATTAAATTGATTTTAAAGATCATTTTATTTTTTATTAGGTCTTTTTTTTTGAAAAACTATTTAGATGAGGATAAATAATCTTTTTTCCTAAAATAGTGATGTGGATGCCGTCTGATTTGGTAGTATAAGGTTTTATTTGATTTATAAAAGGTAGACCTAGAATTATCTCTTCATTTATATCTTTGGTTATTACAAAGTCATTTATGAAACAAATTCCATTATAACAGATGTGTGCATTATATAGTTTATAATTTATTTTTAATCTTTCTCCTGTTGCAGAGAATAATTTTGTAGTACCTTTTTCAAGACACTTAGTAGGGATCATTTCTTCAATGATGCAGTTTCAATCGACTCTTGTATCTAATAATACCACCTTGTGAATTGTGTAGTTTTTATTTATGACTAATTTAATGGATATATGGTAACTTTGGGCTTTATATTTTGTAATTTTGTCAATTTTTGATTTATTTTCTAGAGACTTAATATTATTATTGTTCCTTTTGATTTTTGTTGTTTCTCCAAGCTTTAATTGACATGGTTCAAATTTTTGATTAGAAGTTATATTGTCAGTAAGTGATTTATTGCTAAATTCCTTCTTAATTTTTTTGGATTCCTTTTTTAAGTATTGCAACTCTATTTGAAGGTCTTGCATAGTTGGTTCTGATATTTGTTCTTTATTTGACATATCTTTTATGTTAGAGGGTTTAATTATTTCTTTATCAAGCTGTTGATTAAGAACAATATTTTTTAAAGATATTAAATATTTTTTCTTAAGGATTGGATCTTCTAAATGATTGATAATATCAAATAAGACTTATTTCTCCTTGTTACTATTGGTAATAACATTGATATAATGATTATTGAGTGGAAATAAGACTTATTTCTCCTTGTTACTATTGGTAATAACATTGATAGAATGATTATTGAGTGGAACGTGAACCAGTGCTTTTACAATGATTAGCTAATTTATCTCTGCAAATGTTATTAATATTTTTTTTGGAGAGGAATTATATTTATTTTCTTCAAAGATATAGCATAAATTATTAATCATGTCTTTCCTTTTATCTAGGATTCTGCAAACTTTAGTTTTATGATTTATTTTTTCATAGTCCCAACCTGTACTATTATTCTTCACATTATTAGTGGATTTTGATTGAGATTCTGGTTTTTTATTATTTTCCTTAATAATTTCACTGGTGACTTTAGAATCTTTTTCAAATATAGGAATTTTATCCTTGGACAATTCTGATAATTTAAATATTAGGTGAGTTTCTAACCTTTTAGCATAATGAGAAGAACTTGGTTTATCTTTAAAGGTTGATTTATTCTCAGCTTTGAGAATCTGTTTAGAAACTACATATAATAATTGATTTGTATAATTATTTTGTTGGAGTATCTTATTTATATCCTAACTTGTAGGATCACCTTTCTGCTATATCTAATTTAAAAGGTGAGGTAGTAACAACTCTACCCTCTACTGGTAGACTAATTTCTTCTAAGAGAGGAATTGCTGATTCTACAACTTTATTACTAGTAGTATATCATTTATTAACAATCATCTTTAACGAATCCTTTTGATCATCTAATTTTCCTATGATTTCAAACCATTTAAAAAATTCAATATTACATAACAATCTTTTCATATCATTGCACCATTTTTCTCTAAAAGAATATCTTTTTTTTTAATGAATATTTTTGTTTGTACCATTCCTTTTTAATAGAATTTTCTTAACTATTCCATAATTTATCTAAATATTCAAAGTCAGGTCAAATATTACATCTGACCTAATCATGCATAGGGAATCTCTTACTCCTAGCATTTCACTAGCAGTGAGACTTATTGATTTTTTAGTTTTTAAATTTGTAGGTTCATATTCTACTTTAAGAATTGTTTTTGAGAAATCTACTCCTTCTAATTTTCTTTCAATATCTTCTAATGTTACTTCCTTTCTTCTATAGATTTAGAGATTGAAGGTCTAGAAAAGGACATGCTTTTACTTGAAGATGCTTGATTAAAAGATTGTGATCTTAGTTAAATCTATAGATCCATCTAGATATTGTACTACTTGTTCAAGATTTGAATTTTCTTCTTCTATTTCTGGCTCCATTATGGAGTCGAAATGCCAATTATATTTTATTAATACATCATTCCATTTTATCATTTTTGGGACAAAGATATCGTTATGATTATGGTTAGCTTCCATAAGCATGGTACCTCCTTTATTACTAATTATTTTAGCCTTAGGGGCTAAGGTTGTTTTCATTAATATATAATACACTATATATTATTGCTATTTCTCTTTTATTTACCTTACTATCCATGTTTTTTCTTTTAACATTTAATTCTAATGTATCCATAACATTTTGATCATTAATAGCTATAGAAAAATGTAGGACAACAATTAAAGTATACCATGCCATTAGCAAGGTTACTTTGTAATACTGCTAATAACGAATCATCAAAATTTAATAACCTATTATCTCTTAAAAGTAGGCATATAAGAATATCTAAACCTAATCTATATGATGGTTTAACCACAACTTGAACAAGACCTATGTGAAGGAACTTGTAATTTTATCTATATCTATTAATATCTTCAACTGCTAATAATTTAATATTCTCAATATTTCTATTAATTATAATGGTAGATTTCAGAGTTATAATATTATAATTTTTTACAAAATCAAAATGTCTAGTTTTATAGACTCTATTAAAGCGTTTTTTCAAAATATTTCAATTTTGTAAATCACTTTCAATTTTAGCAACTTTACTAGAGATAGAAGAAATATTAACACTATTTATTACGTTTTGATTGGTTGGAGTATTCATTAGAATTATTTGCTGATGAGAGATAAAACACTTTCCTAGTACCAAAATCTACTTTAGATGTTACTTTTACAATAATTATTTTTTAGTATAGTAATTATTAATTTTCTTCTTTTAAAATTCTTTTATTTTATTCCTATAGGCTTGGTGACGGGAACATCCTCTGAGTCCGGCTCTAGAGTACAGCATAGCTGATGAGTCATAGGCCATCTTTACAAGTCATATAGTCACAATCATAGACAAACCAGTGAGGTAGCCTAATGTTTCTATTTGGATCATGACTTGGCCCTCATGAGTTATAAGGTATGTCATGAGTCGTAGGTTATGAATCGTGACCATTCTAGTGAGGTGGACCCAAGTTTTTTCCCAGGCTATGAGTCATGGTGACGACTAGTGACCCGTGAACACGAGTAGTTACCTGACCCATAATGATAGGGAGCAATTTTTTTGCATATTTTTATTAAGGGTAATTTGGTCTTTTTCCTCCTTTACCCTTCACCCACAAATTTAAAACACCTAAGGGGTCTCTTTTTTATTATTTAATAAATCAAAACATATATTCTCTCTTCTCAAACTTACAAGCAAGAGAAAAGCTAGGTTTCAAGGGCTTGATTGTCTAAGCTTCAAATTATGGTTTCTCTTCTAAATTTCTTGTTGTTTCAAGCTTGTATCTCTTTCCTAAATTATTTTTATATAAATTATGTGTTTAATTGTTATCTATGTGGTAGTAATTATTGGATTTTTAATGTGGGTTAACGGATTTGGAATGGTTATTATGTAAATTGGTTTCCCATATTTTTGAATTGGTTATTCGTACTATTTCTTATGGTTTTTATTCAAAATATGCGCATGGGTGTGGGAATTGGAAAGAGGAACATGGGTTTCCCTAATTTGATGGTTTATTGGCTTTTAAATTAGATTTAACCTCAACCCAACTTGTGAAATCGATTTTGAAACATGGATATTTATATAATATACTTTACTTTTGAAATCTTGCTTTGCATAAAAGGTTAACGGAACATAAATTAGTTTTGAAAGGCCTAGGTGTTCATGGATTGGTTTTAAATTAGAAACTTTGGAGTTAGTTTGGCTAATTGGTTTTGGTATGACATAAATGAAATTGGCTTGCAAGCTTAACTTTATTTGGTATGCTGATTCCAATGGTAAGTGCCTAACTAAAAGAGACTTTGGTTAATAGATGGGAATGTGTGTAAATGGTTTTAATTTGGACTTAAAGGGGGTTGTGTAGCTCACCATGGAAGGTGAAGATCCCGAGGAGACCGATACAGGAAATCATATTTGCCAACGTGGGGGTCTTGGTGATGTGTATAGAGCTCACACAATATATATATATATATATATATATATATATATATATATATATATATATATATATATATAACCATGTGCAAGGTTCTTGGAGTCCTTGCCCCTTCCTCAGATTTTTCCTGTTCATGTGGCTAACATGTGTTGGGACCCTTTCAGCAGAGAAAGTTAAACCTATATAGACTATGGGTGCCCTAGGATAGTCAGAGCTATGCAGTCTAAGTTAATAGTTTTAAATTTTATGCATAAAACCTTGCACCCTATCCCAAAATTTTATATTTATATATGAGTGTGTGTGTATGTATATTTGTGAACATATACATATAGTTTGGGATTATTTTGAAATGGCATTATTTTATCCCTTACCTTGGGATACATGTTAGTGCTCATCCCACTAACCATCTTTGGACGCTGCATCATTTTATGATGTAGGGTCCTAGGGGTTTCTTGGTTACTTTATACAGAGTTAGGTGGTTTTGGTTTTTCCATTGGTCAGCTTGAAGTAGTGAGCCTCATTCTTTAGGAAGGCCTATTACTTCTTTAATTCATTATATTTCTTAGACTACCATTTTTAGATTCTTTTTGGCTCTAGTCAGGGGCATGTCCCGACCTAGGTTGATTTTTAATTTTGTTAAGAGGCCTTTGTAGATAAAGTATGGGTGGATGCTATTTATTGACTCTTAGTTCCTATTGAGTTATCTATGTATCTATCTATATTTCACACTATCTTTGGGTCACTTCCGCTATTATATTTATGATGTTCTAGTTGGCTAGGCTAAGGGGGATGCTCTTTGATCCTTGAGGGACTTGAGATACCAGTCAAGACCAGGCCCTGGTTAGGGTTGTTACAAGCTTAGTATTAGAGCCAAGTTCAGGGTCTTTGGATGTCCACAAAGTCATGTTGAGTAGAGTCTTTTTTATGGATATGTAACGTATCATACTTCTAAGGGAGAGGCTATAAGACATTTAGGAATATTTACCTTTCTTGTGTTCTATTTCACTCTATAGAGTCTGGTGTCATGAAATTCCCGAACTCTTTATTTGCTCACTTTTTAAATCATACCTCCCCAAAGATTTGATATTCCTAGGAACTCTGTTGGGCCCTCTGTCCTACCTGAAGAAAATATAGATGGAACTCGACCTACTTATGGAGTAAGGACCAGTCTAGTATCCATGCTCCTGATTGTACTTCCCCATATAGAGTTCCACCGATTCCTACTAGCCCTTCTCGTGCTCTTCGAGTTGATAAATCTCATGCCTCAATGCCTTAGGGTGATATTTTTAATACTGAGTTCCTCTAGTCTATTCATCTGCTTACTCAATTGGTGATATTTTAGTCTCACCAGTCTGATCGTGTTGGTTCTGTTACTCCTCCTTTTATGGTCACTCGAGTTGGCCAGTTCATGAGGTTAACTCCCTTAACCTTTATAGAATCTAAGGTTAAGAAGTATCCTTAAGGGTTTTTTGATGAGACAGAGAAAATTTTTAGGGTGATGCATTCCACTGACTCTAAAGGTTTGGAGTTTGCTGCTTATTAACTAAAAGATATAGATTATCATTGGTATGAGAAGTGGGAACAGTTTGGGTCTAATGATGCAGAGTTGGCATTATAAGATAAGATTTTGGGTGACTTTCTCGATCATTTCTTTCCTCAGAAGTTGAGAGAAGCTAAGGCTGAGGAGTTTATCAATCCAAAGTAGGGTAAGATCCGTGTGAAAAAGTATTCTTTGAAATTTGAATAGTTATCTCGCTATGCTCCAAAGTTGGTGTCTAATCAAAGGTCTAAGTTAAGAAATTTTTCTTTTGGGTTGTCTCATGACTTGGTGATAGAATGCAAGGTTACAATGTTAAAAAATAATCTGTGGTTTATATGCAGGAAGTAGAGAATAAAAATAAGAGACAAACAGGGATGGAAGAAAGGTAGAACAAGAAGTTTAGGTATTTAGAGCAAGATGCAAATCAGTAATATGTTGGTAGGGATGGTAGGCAGTGGGCTAAGAAGAATACTTGGAGGAATTCCAATTCATATTCTTTGACTAGTGCTCCTTATTCTAAGTCATCTAGTGATCCTCATTTTTAGACTAGTAGTGGTCCTAAGGTATTGGGTACCCAATCTTAGGCTAGTAGAGCTTAGTCAGCTCCACCATACCATCCTATAGATTTTGTGGATAGCTCCATCGTGGTTACTGTGATGAGGGAAGGAATTTATGCTTTAATTATGGCTATCCTTGACATATGTAAAGGAACTATCCCGCAGCTAAGGTAGCCACTGGGATAATAAGGTTCTAGTCGCCATTTCGTTGGCTCCTGCACCAAAGGGTGATACTTCAGGTATCGACATTAGTCGAAATCATCTATATGCTCTTGACACTCATCAAGAATCTAAGGCATCTCCTGATGTTGTTACTGGTATATCAAAACTCTTCTTCATGATATGTATTGTTTGCTTGACCCGGGGTCTAACTTTTCTTAGGTGACCCCATATGTGGCTGTGCATTTTGGTTTTGGTCCCAAAAGAATTTTTAACCCTTTTTTATGTCTACTCTGGTAGGTGATTCTGTAGTTGGTAGAAGGATCTATAGTGGCGTGTGGTGTCAATCTTTCATAGGGAGACATTGGTAGATTTGGTAGTGCTTGATATGGTAGATTTCAATGTAATCTTCGGGATGGATTGGCTTCATTCATGCTATACTTCTCTAGATTGTAGGACCTGAAAGGCCAGTTTCTAATTTCTTAATGAATTGGTAATTTAATGGGAGAAAAGTTCCTTAGTGCCTAAAGAGAGGTTTAACTCTTATCTTAGAGCTCGAAAGTTGATCTCTAAGGGGTGTCTGTATCACTTGGTTTAGGTTAAGGATTCTAGTTTTAAAGGGCCTTTTTTGCAATCTATCCCTATTGTTAATGAGTTTCTTGAAGTGGTTTAAGAGGATCTTCTTGGCATTCCTCCCGATAGGAAAATAGACTTTGGGATTTATCTTCTATCGGATACCCATCCTATCTTTTTTCCTCCTAATAGGATGGCTCCAGCAGAGTTAAAAGAGCTAAAGGATAAATTGAAAGATCTTCTTGATAAAGGGTTTATGCAACTTAACATCTCTTTGTGGGATGCTTTTATGATTTTTGTGCTTAAGAAGGATGGGTCCCTTCGAATGTGTATAGACTATCATTAGCTGAATAAGGTTACAGTGAAGAATAACTATCCTTTTCCTAGGATTGATGATCTATTTGACCAGCTTAACAGTGCTAGATGCTTCTCTAAATTTGACCTTCATTTGGGTTATCATCATTTGAAGATTCAGGAAATTGATATTCCCAAGACTACTTTTCAAACTCAATATGGTCATTATGAATTCCTTGTTATGTCATTTGGGTTGACAAACACTCCAACTACTTTTATGGATCTTATGAATAAGGTGTTTAGATATTTTTGGATCTATTTGTGATAGTGTTTATTGATGATATATTGGTGTATTATAAGAGTAAGAAAGACTATACCAATCACCTTCAAATTGTGTTGCAGACTCTAAAGAATCAGAGGTTGTATGCAAAATTTTCTAAGTGTGAGTTTTGTTTAGACGTTGTGATTTTTCTTGGGCATGTTATTTCTAGTAAGAGAATCATGGTGGATCCACAGAAGGTTGAGGCAGTTAAGAGGTGGACTAGACCCATGACTCTAACCAATATTAGGAGCTTCTTGGGCTTGGCAGGGTATTATAGGAAGTTTATGGAGAGATTCTCTTATATTGCTACTACATTGACTAAGTTGATCTAGAAAAAGGTTAAGTTCTTGTGGTCCAATGATTATGAGGGTAGTTTTGAGAAGTTTAAGGATAAGTTAATTTCTATGCCAGTTTTGACCCCACCCGAGGGTATAAAGGGTTCTGTTATTTATTTTGATGTGTCCCGTATGGGACCGGGTTGTGTGTTTATATGACATAGTAGGGTTGTGGCCTATGCTTTTAGGTAGCTTAAGGTTCATAAGATAAATTACCCAACTCATAATTTAAAGTTGGCGGCTGTGGTGTTTAGTTTGAAGATTTAGCACCTTAATTTGAATAGGGTATATGTGGACATTTATCTAAACATAAAAGCTTATAGTATGCATTCACTCATAAGGCGTTTAATCTTAGGCAGAGGTGGTGGCTTGAATTTCTTATAGATTATGATATGAGTCTGTACTATTATCTAGGTAAACCTAATGTTCTCTTAGGAGGTTGTCTATAGAGATCTTATCATATGTTGTTAAGGATAAGAGAGGATTGGTGAAGGATATTCATCGGTTGGATAACTTGGGAGTTCATTTTTGGACTCCAAAGATGGAATAGTTATTGTTTAAGAAGTGGTTAAATCATCTCTTGGTGCTAATGTAAAGGATAAGTAGGTTTTGGACCCTATTCTGGTGCAGATTAAGGAAAATGTGGGTTAGCAAAAGGTTATGGAATTCCAGATTAGAGGAGATGGTATCTTAAGGTATCAAGGTAGGTCGTGTGTTTATGATGTTGGTGGGTTATGAGAAAGGGTTTTTACTGAGGCTTATGAGTCAAGGTACACAGTTCATATGGGTTCGATGAAGATGTATCATGACTTCAAGAAGTTTTATTGGTGAATCAATATGAAGAGAGATATGGTAAATTTTGTGGCTAAGTGCATAGCCTGTCAACAAGTTAAGGTAGAACATTTGAGGCCTGGTTCCATATCTCAAGAGATAAAGTGGTCCATGTGGAAGTGGGAGGTCATCAAATAATCTTAGAATTAGTATGATTTGAATTAGGTCATTGTGGATAGGGTGAATAATCTTCCCACTTTTTGCCTGAGAGGACTAACTACTCTGGTGAGGATTTTGCGAACTTGTTTATTCAAGAGATTGTCAAGTTACATATGGCATCTATTTCCATCATTTCAGACCGAGGAATACAATTTACTTCTTACTTTTTGAATTTGTTTTAGAGAGGTTGGAGGACGAAGATAAACCTTAGAATTGTTTTTCATCTTCAGATAGATGGACAAGAAGAATAGACTATTCAGATGCTGAAGAATATGCTAAGGGACTATGTGATCAATTTTATAGGTTGTTGGTTCAATCACTTACCTCTCATTGAGTTCACATATAATAATAGTTATTAGACGAGCAGTTAGATGGCTCCATTTGAGTCTTTATATAGTAAGAGGTATAGGTTTTCTATTGGGTGGTTTGAGATTGGTAAGACTAAGTTGTTTGGTCTTGACTTGGTTTATCATGCCGTAGAGAAGGTGAAAGTGATTAGAGAGAGGCTCAAGAATGCCCAAAGTCACCAAAAGTCCTATGTGGATGTAAGGCAAAGGCATTTTGAATTTAAGGTTAGTGATTGGGTATTTTTGAAGGTTTCTCATATGAAAAGAGTGATGAGGTTTGAGAAGAAAGGGAAACCAGTCCCCATTATTTGGTCTGTATCAGATTTAGAGGAGAGTTGGGAATGGTGCTTATGAATTGGAGTTGCCTGCAAATTTGGGTTCTATTAATCCTGTTCTCTATGTGTCAATGTTGAAGAAGTGTGTGGCTAATCCTTCTTTTGTTGTTCCTGTGGAGGATATTGGTGTCTCGGATTCCTTGTCTTATGAGGATTTTTTGGTTGAGATTTTGGATTGGCAACTTCGTAGATTGAGAACTAAAGATATGGTTTCAGTGTTCTTTGAAGGAACTAAAAAGTGAAAGATGTTACTTGGGTAGCTGAAGAGGACATGAAGTCCAAATATCCATTCCCATTCCACGCATTGGATGAAAATGCTTGAGGTATTATTTTTGTCCACTTTCTTGTGGCCTTTCAAATTTGTTGTTTGGGTTGCATTCTTTCTTATTATCATGCTAATGGATATATTCACTCCTCATTCAGGGACAAATGATCCCAGGGGCTAATATAGTGCCCCAGGTTTCGGACTCAAAATTTTTTTGTGTGATTGTGCTCGCTGTTTGGAGTATGGCTTAGGTAAAAAGTCGTAGTCCCTCTTTACCAGTTGTATAGTCCCAATCATAGTCAAAATAGTAAGGAGGCCTAATAGTTTTGCTTAGATCATGACTTGGCCCTCATGAGTTGTAAGGTTTGGTCGTGAGTCATAGGGTATGAGTCGTGACCATTCCAGTAAGGTGGCCTTGAGTTTCTTCCTAGGCTAAGAGTTGTATGATGACTTGTGACCAGTTACGATAAGTTGTTACTTGACTTGTAGCGATAGGGAGCAAGTTGGATCATGATCTTGACTCATGTCGCTAATGGAAGATGGTGCGGTCGTGAGCCTCAGGGTTGTTATAGTGACTCTCTAGTACCTAGACTGGGTATAAAAGGACCCTTTTCTATTATTTTGGGCCATTCTTCATCACTCCTTTAAGAAATAAGAATCTTAAATAGTGTGAGAGCTTAAAATTAAATCTTGTTGGTGATTGGGAAGCTAGATTAACATATTTTTTCATGATTATCTTCCGATTTGAGGTAAGAATCCACCCTTTTCTTAGAGAAATTTCTTGATTATTGCTCAAAACTCTAAAAACTTTAGGGCTTGATTTTATCCCCAATTTATCTTTGTTTTTACCTATTTATTAGGGTAATGATTACTTGAGTTTGATATTATGTTGGGTTGGTTTTGAAAATGCGATTTCTGTAAGTGGGATCCACATGGGGTTTTGGTATAATTTTTGTACCCGAAGCATAATAGTGCAATATGGGTATCATTATTCTCGTATTGATGAGTAGAATGTGTTTATGATATCTTAACATCTTGAAGAGGCTTCTCAGTAGGAAAAAATAGTGCTTTAGTAGTTCGTTGAGCTTTCTTCGGCGTCGAGGTAGGCTAAGTTTATCCCTTATTAGATTGAGCTATTTTATGCTAAACTTATTATATTATGTTATATTTGGGATGGATTTTAGGAGTTGGATGGATGAAATACGATACTTGGGATAGTTGAGCTGTTTAAGCTATTGTGAATGCTAGAGTTGAAATAATTAGCTTGTTTCCTTATGCCTCAGGTAAATACTCATATTTAGCATGAGAATGCCTTATATTGCTCAATTTTAAGTAAAACGCTCTAGTTAATCATGCTTAGGGTAAGTTTGGCCTTAGTTGGTTACACTAATAAAGGTTGACTTAGTTTTCTTTTGATATAGTTATAGTATTTGAGAAAAATATCTACCATAGGACTAGTGGTGGCTTGCTAAACATCTAAAGGTGGATTTAGATTCCTTAAGTGTAGTTTGGGTTGAATTTTCCTAAAATAGAACTTGTAATTATTAGTATACTCGTAACCCACTTTAGGCTATCACGTATGTTAGCCTTGGTAAAACTTTTTATGCTTATAAGACTCTTGGAAATGTGTATTGAGGTAATATATAAAAATCTTGATACACGAAGGTTATGTTGGTTAATATGGGGGGTGATGCCGTTGATTATGCTATTATATATGCATATTGATGATACTATTTATGATGTTAATTATATATATATATATATATCCAGTTTGAGTTCAAAAAATAATTATGTTGTTAATTATATATACTGGTTTGAGTCTGGAGGATGATTATGGCACTAATGATATAATTGCCAGTTTGAGTTTGGCTATTGATTAATTACCAGTTCAAGTTCTCTATTGATTAAATTTACCTGTTTGAGTCTAGATATGTATATTATGCAATGATGATATACCTTATATCATTAACGATATCAGGGTGTGAGACAGAAGGTAGCAATTAGGCTAAGTTGGAAAATGAGGAAATGGTTATAATGTGGCATGACATAAATGAAATCTAGTGGTAAAAAAATGACTAGTTGACAAATAATGACTAGAGGTTACATAATATCTAGTTATTGAATGAATTAGTTAATAAGAGATGGTTAGATAGTAAATAAATAAGCCAAGTATTCTAGAGAGTTAAAAACAACAAATACAAGATACCATCCCACGACCTTGTAGAGCCAGTACAAGATCCAGGTTTCACCGGTATTATTGCTACAAGAGCAAGCGTTTAGTAGAGTCTTATAAATAAAATAATGAAATTTGTTTCCTATATTTGGGAGGCTATGGGACATTCTTAGGAGTTCTTCAATTCTTTCACTTATATCGTGCAAAGAGTCTGAGTTGGTTTATAGAATACTCATTTGATTTCACTCTTTCATAGATGGCAGGAGACGTTCTACCGCTACACAAGATGAAAGTCCCAAGACCGAGCCTAGGGATCCTACCCCTATTTGTGGATGACCCAAAGGTCATGGCCAGCTACAAGATGTGTCCCTAACTAGATTCCAAGATAGTCCTCCTTCCCTAGGTCCTATTCTCACTCCTGAGATAGATATTCTTCTAACCTATCTAACGATGGGCCTGGAACCAGCCCAAGCTCCTCTAGGGTTTATTTCTTAGAGATGCATTGGTTTAGCTTTTTGGGATAGTTGGTGGTGTGTCATCTGATGCTGTACAGTCTACTAATCAGAATAGTACTAAGGCATGGGTACAACCTATAGCTATGGCTCCTAATGTTGAGGTTCCTCCTGCACTGGTAGTTGCTTATATAGTGGTTACTAAGCCTACTATGTCTTCTGATGAGTAAAAGATATTGGGTAGATTCTTGAGATTGGCTCTACCTAGGTTTTCTAGTGCTCCAAGTGAGGATTTATATGATTCTTCATTGTTTGTGAGGGTAGGCTTCATAATTTAGGCCTTATTAGGACTCGTGGTGTGGATTACACCATATTTTAGTACTTATCTGCTCAACATTGGTGGAGAGGCTATATGGATTCCAGACTAACTGGATCTTCTCCTTTACGATGGACTCAGTTCTCTGAGAAGTTCATGGAGAAGTACATGCCTCACAGCCTTAGAGATCCTTTAAGGAATTATTTCTCTAGATTGGAGCAGGCCTCTATGACAATTGTAGACTATGAGGCTCATTTTCATGACTTGTTTAGGCATACAACTTCTATTCTAGATTTAAAGTTTGAGAGAGTTTGTAATATTTCTAGAGAGTTGAGACTTCCCATTCAGATGTCAACTCAGAGTTTGGTTGCCGCGGGTAGGTCTTTTGTTGAGGTTTCAGATCATGCTCGAGTGATAAAGGAGATGCATAGTGAGGCCTAAGGAGGCAATGATAAGAGTCTTAGATATCAGGATAGATTCAGTGGGAGCCATAGTAGTTACCGATCTAGGGGTAGTAGTTCTTATGATGGGTATTCTTCGAACCTATTCCATCAGCCTTAGAGTCATCCCAACTGACTAGTTTAGGCAACTCTTTAGATTACAGATGGAGGTTAATCTATTGCCAGAGACCGCCCTGCTCAGGGTGGCAGACAATCTTTGAGGGGTTATCTTTTGATCATTCTAGTGATGGTGGTTATTTCTGGTCATCCAGATCTGTTGGTTCTGGTTTTGCTCAGGGAGCTTGTTATTATTGTGGATCTTCTGGTCACTATTCTTAAGAGTTCCTTAGTTGTGGGGCGATTGTCATTTCAACTCAGGGTACTTCCCTTATTAGAGTAGTTCATCTATCAGTTAGAGGTTGTTCTCATAATCCTAGGGGTGGTTTCTAGGATATTTGAGAAATTTCTCAAGCAGGTAGGATAGAAGGTCGGTCAGGTGCCCAACCAGGTGGCGAGCATGGTCAGTTATATGCAGTACCTTCTAGGCTCGAGGCTGAGACTTCAGGTGTTATTGTTATAGGTACGATTATAGTATGCCCCCAGTTGGCCCTTGCTTTTCTTGATCTAGGATCCACTTATTCTTATATATATAATTATTATGCACCATGATTAGAGTTGTCTTATACCTTATTATCTGTGCCATTGAGCATATCTACTCTCGTGGGTGATTCTTCAGGAGTGGACTAGGTTTTTTGATTATTTGTTGTGAATGTTAGCGATGTTGATACTTATGCTGATCTTATTATTCTGGATATGCTGGATTTTTATGTGATTCTAGGCATGGATCGATTATCCTGCTATTATGCGATGATGGATTATTTTGCCAAGACCATTACCTTAACCATGCCCGATATACCCCCAATCATGTAGTAGAGAGTGATTAGTCGTGAGCCCATGGGGATTTATTTTTAAGTTCTTTCTAAGAGTCTTATATCAAGGGGTTGTGAGTCTTATCTTGCTTATATTTATGATACTAGTGTGAAAAGTTCGTCGCTTGACTTTGTTCCAATTGTGTGTGAGTTTTCTAATGTGTTCCTTACTGACCCGCCTAATATTCTCCCTGTTTGTGAGATTAAGTTTTCTATTGATATCGAGCTTGGCGCTTGACCTATTTCTATGACACCTTACTGTATGGCTTTTACCAAGCTTAAGAAGATGAATTCTCAGCTTCAAGATTTTCTTGGTAAGGGTTTTATTTGATTGAGTGTATCTCCTTTGGGAGCTCCTATATTTTTTGTAAAGATGAAAGATGTTCCTATGCTATATGTATTGATTGTAGGTATTTAATAAGGTGATGGTGAAGAACCGTTATCCTATGCCTTGCATTGATGATTTGTTTGATCAGCTTTGGGGTGCGACAATGTTTTCTTAGATTGATTTGAGATTTGGTTACCACCAGTTGAGGATATCCTAAAGACAACGTTTAGGACCCGTTATGGTCATTATAAGTTCTTAGTGATGTCATTTGGGTTGATTGATGCCCCAACTGCATTTATAGATCTGATGACATCCTTGTGTATTCGAGGAGTTGAGAGGAGCAAATGCAACATTTAAGAGGAGTTATGGATTCCTTGTGTATTCGAGGAGTTGAGAGGAGCAGATGCAACATTTGAGGATTAGGTTCCAAACTTTGAGAGATCATGTGCTTTTTGCCAAGTTCTCCAAGTGTGAGTTTTGGCCGGAGTCAGTGACATTCCTTGGACATGTGGTGTCTAAGGATGGAATTATGGTAGACCTCGCAAAGATTCAGGATATTCATGATTGGAATACACCTACATCCCCAGCTGAGGTTGGTAGTATCAATGGTTTGGCCGGTTATTATAGATGATTAGTCAAGGGTTTTGCTACTATTTAGTGCCTATGACCAGATTGACTTGAAAGGAGGTTCTTTTTTTATGGTCCGATGAGTGTGAGTCGATCTTTGGAAAGCTCAAGGACTTTCTATCTTTAGCCCCTATTTTAGCTGTTCCTTTTATGGGTGAGGGATTCACCATGTTTTGTAGTCTTCAGGTGTTAGTTTGGGTTGTGTATTGATGCAACAGGGTTGTGTCATTGTTTATGCTTCTAGACAACTTAAGGTGCATGATCACAATCACCCCATTCATATTCAAAGTTAGTAGTGGTAGTTTTCGCGCCTACGATTTGAAAGAATTATCTTTATGGTGTGCTTCTAGACAACGTAGATGGATGGAGTTGCTTAAGGATTATAATATTATGATCTTGTATCATTCAGACATGGAAAATGTGGTAGCAGATTCCGTGAGTCAGAAGGCAGACTGATATGGGTGAACGCGTGGGATAACCTCGATTTAAAGACGAGGAGGAGTATTGTGACTTCCCATGAGGAGGGTCGAAGAACGAAGACACCCTGTTTAGTTTTGGGTTTTTGGGTCACTTTTGGGCCCAATAGCAATTTAGGATCACTTTTGGGCCCATTGTATAGTAAATAGCCCATGGCTATAAATAGCTAGTTTTTCTTCACATGGCTATAAATAGCTAGTTTTTCTTCATTTTAGACTTAGTTGTTGAATGATGAATTGAGATGCACTTGCTAGTGTTGTTATTGAAACTTGTTGGGAGTTTCTTTGGTTATCTAGAAATATGGGTGCTGGGGATCCATTTTTGTTGTGTCCTCATAAGAGGTTGGTGTTGTCGATAATTGATAGGAAGGTCTAGGATTTAGTATACCCTTGGTTGTCCTCTCATTATTGATTTATGTCAATCTATCTATCCTTTACTTTATTGTGTCATTTTTCTTTGTTTTCCTTTGTTTTCGTGTTCATTTCCATTTTTGTAGTTTTGTCTCGTATCATTTGGTATCTGATCCAAGATTGATTTCATTCCCACGAAGTCAATCTTGGGTCTCGTTGAGTTGGAAAATCAAAAATCCCAAAAAATTTTTACTATTCCCATTTTTGTCTTTAAGTCAAAATTTGAGTCTTTGATTTTGTTGTTTTCTTGTGTTTTTATTGTTAGATTCTTTTTCCGTAACACTATTAGAGTCTAAATCTCAAATTTGAGCTCAATTGGAGTTAAATTGGAGGATCTATCACTGTTGAGGAGCTCAAGTTTGAAGATTGAAGGTGGGTGTTGAAATCTGATATTTTTGGTGAGGAATTTGAGTATAATGACATGTGGAATGTGATTAAGGGGTGGAAAAGAGCCTAGGTTCAAAATTTCATCGCGTTCTGAGTAAGGATTGAAGAGCTGGAGCATTTTGAAGTTTTTTGGTGTTCTTGAGTGTTCTTGAGTGTTCTTGAGGAAGATTCAAATCTTCATCTTGAATTCTTTTAAAAATGTGGTTTTTGATCCATAAGGAAAGTGAGAGAATGTGTGGCCCTTGTTTATTCCAAAGAATATTCCATTCTTCCAAAGAGAGAAAAGAATCAAAAGTCATCAAAAAGGAATAGTCCAAAGGAAAAAGACAAAGAAGAGTACAAAAGGGGACCACTAGAAGGGCAAATTGTCCAATTACACTTCCCCAACACATATCCAACCATTTTGAACACATTATCAACTTCAAAACTCCTCTAAATCAGGTTCAAAATCATTAATTTCAGCTCTTAATCCCTCATTTCATTTCTTTGATTCTTGAAACTAATTAACAACAAAACTGTAATCTACTTAGTTGTTCAATTAGTTCTTGATTTGTTCTTCTTTGTTTATTGATTTGTTGTGTATTTTCCTTATTTTATCTTTTATTTCTATTAGTTTAATTCTTGAATTCAAGTTCTTCAAAGTCCCTCGCCTCATATTAGAGTTATATACCAACACAAACAACTAAGACCAACGAGTTGAACTAAATTGTGAGCCAAACCAAACACTTGGATTGAGAGTGTTAATTTCACTAACTTTAACCTTATTGTTAGTTGTATTGAGTGTCTTATTCATAGGTATCATGGCACCGGGAGATGATACCCTACCTAGTTCAAGTGGTATAACCCTTGATAACCTCATGAAAGCTATGATAGGAATGCAACAGAGTGTGGATGTTATACATGAAAGAATGTCGAGTCTCGAGGAAAAGGTAGCAAATATGGATGGAAGGAAGTTAACTTTGGAAGGGAACTCAAACAATGGAGGTTCCAATTCGAGTGGGAACACTCAAAATTTTTTTGCCATCATCTCTCCTAGAACTTTACACCACATGTTCTACCCTTTTCCACAAGTAAGTGCTCCCTTGGCTACTACTACTACCAATCAAACTCCACAAAATGTATCCCGACCACTACAATTCAACCAACAAAAGCCACAAAATCCCACTCAATCGCCATAAATTCTTACTCTCCCTTACCAAACACCATAAAATCAAGTGCCAAATTACCAAATTCCCTAAATATTGAATCCACAAAGCCTCAATACACCCTACTACCACTCTATCATGTATGCCAAATCCAAACACCACACCACCAAAGACAACCAAATCTGAATCCACCATATCAAGCTCCACTTAACCAAATACCACCACACAAAATGGTACAAAACTAAGCTGTTGGAGTTCAAGAAGAGTTTGTAGGACATGTAGAAGAGGGTATAGGTATAGTGTACAAGAACATATCCCAAGAGACAAAGAATACTATGTAGGTCTTTATGTGGGTCTCAATTCTATCAAGGTCACTTTTCTTAGCTTTCATGGAGGTAGTGATCCTTAAGGGTACCTCAAATGAGAGTCGCAATGTGATAGGGTCTTCCAAGCTAATGATTTTTCCAATGTTAAGAAGACGAACTATCCAGTTCCTAAATTTGAGAGATATGCTTTGACTTGGTGGGAATCAGCAGAGAGAACATAAAGGAATCCTTCATGGAGGTCAATATCCACCATGGGATGTTATGAAGGCCCTTATGAAAGCCAAGTATGTACCGAAGAGATATAAATAAGGGTTGCTTGCCAAGTTGTACAATTTGAGACAAGAAGAAAAGAGTGTTAAAGCATACTATGATGAATTTCAAAATCTACTCTTGAATCTTTATTACAACGAGGATGAAGAGCACACCAAGATCTAATTTTAGGATTAAAGTAAAAAATTTTCTCTCGAATGTCAATACATAAGTTTGCCCAAATGGATGATCTCCTAGTGGAGGCTATTGATGTTGAGAGAGATATCAAGTTGGAAAAGGAGGTCACTAATACTAAGGTAGGGAATGAAATGTCCTCTAATTAAAGTTAAGTCCCTAAATTCAAGAAGACTTTTGAGAAGAAGACCATTGAGATGAGTGATCCAAACTATCCCCTTAGAGAAGGAGGTAATCCTAATATTAAGGGTAATCAATGCTTTAAATGTCAAGGATGGGGTTATCAAATAAGTGAGTGTTCAACATAAAAAGCCTTCATACTTTGAGAAGGTGATCTATACTACAAAGATGAAGTGGAGCAAGTTGAAAGAGATGATGATCTTGATGATGATGTAGAGGTTGATGTGAACTCATGTGATGGGGATCTCATGATTCCAAATTTTCTAGCCAACAAGGTGCCAATGGATGATTTTTGGCCTTAAGAAGGTGAGTGTAACATTCTACTTTACTTGGCTACACATGTTATGCTCCCTCCCACTTTGAAGGACTCCTTGAAATTTCTTAATCTTGAAAGTGAAGTATTCTTGAATTTAAGGACAAATTCTCTTTAAGAAGGATAGAATGATACGGGTGAAATCATGACATAGCCTCTATTTAGAGACGAGGAGTAGTATTGTGATCCCCCATGGGGAGGATCAAAGAAGGAAGATGCACCTTGTTTAGTTTTTGGGATTTTGGGTCACTTTTGGGACCAACAACAATTTAGGGTCACTTTTGGGCCCATTGTGTAATAAATAGTCCATGGCAATAAATATCTAGTTTTCCTTCATCTTAGATTTAGTTGTTGAATGATGAATTGAGATACACTTGCAAGTGTTATTATTGAAACTTATTAGGAGTTTCTTTGGTTGTCTAGAAATGTGGGTGCTCGGGATCTATTTTTGTTGTATCCTCGTAAGAGGTTGCTGTTGTCGGTAAATTATAGAAAGGTCTAGGGTTTAGTATACCCTTGTTTTTCCTCTCATTATTGGTTATCCTTTATTTTATTGTCTCATTTTCCTTTGATTTTCTTTATTTTTGTGTTCATTTCTATTTTCATAGTTATGTCTCATATCACAGACCGTATGGGTAGCTTGGCTTGTATTTTAGTTTCTCAGAGGCCATTGGCATAGAATATTTAGTCCTTGGCTAATTTGATGGTTCACTTTGATATTTTAGATCCTAGAAGGATTTTGGCTAGTTTGGAGGCGAGGTCCTCTCTATTTAATTAGATTTGGGATTGTTAGTTTGAGGATAGTAAGCTTTATATCCTTCGTGACCAAGTGTTGAGTGTTTAGTCCGAGAGAAACACCATATATTCTGAGGGTGTTTTAAGATTTGATGGCCATATTTGTGGTCTAAGGATCGAGAACTTGAATTAGTTGATTTTGCATTAGGCTCAAAATTCTAGATAATCCATTCACCTCGGCACAACCAAGATGTATAGATATTGGAGACAATATTATTAGTGGAGTGGCGTGAAGGAAGATGTGACAAACATTGTAGCTCATTCCCTATGTAGTCAGTAGGTAAATGAAGAGAATCATCAACCTGTTGGATTAACTTAGAGATTTTCCATTCTTAAGTGGAAATGGGAATGATATACCATGGATTTTGTTAGTGGTTTACCTCACACTTCCTATGGTTCAGATGGTGTTTGGGTCATTATGGATCGTTTGACCAAGTAGCACATTTCATTCCTATTCAGATGTCCTTCAATGTTGAGAGGTTAGCCCATATATTTGTTTGGGAGATAGTATGTTTGCATGGTGTGCCTATTTCTATAATTTTAGGTCATGGTTCCTTGTTCACTTTAATATATTGAAGAGCATTTTAGGAGGAGCTGGGTACTTAGGTGGATCTTAGTACAACCTTACATCTGCATATAGATGGTTAGCTAGAGCGGACCATTCAGGTACTTGAGGATATGCTCCGAGCTCGTGTTATGGATTTTAGAGGCCAGTGGGGCAACACTTACCCTTGACAAAGTTCGTATACAATAACAACTATCATTCATGTATTGAGATGTTTCTTTCTGAGGCTTTGTATGGTAGGAGATATCATTCTCTGGTTGGATGGTTTAAGACTTCTGAGATAAAGCCTAGTGGTACTAATTTGTTTCAGGATTTGTTGGATAGAGTTAGGGTAATTAAGAATAGGCTGAGCATCATTCAGAGTAGGCAAAAGGCCTATGAAGATGGTAGGCTTTGTGCCTTAAGATTTAGAGTTAGTGATTATGTATTCCTCTGTGTATCGCTCATGAAGGGTGTGATGAGGTTCAAAAAGAAGGGCAAGCTCTATCCTAGATACATCGGACCTTTTGAGATTCTTTGGCAGTTGAGGTCACTTACGAGTTAGATTTGCCTCCATTTTTTACCGCTGTTCATCTAGTTTTCCATTTATTTATGCTATGATGATATATTCCTGATCCTTCTCATGTGCTTAGATATGACTTAGTATAGTTGGATGAGCTTTGACCTTTATAGAGGAGCCGATGCTCATTTTGGCTAGTGATGTTAGGCCATTGCACACTAAGGAGATTACTGTAGTTAAGGTTTAGTGGAGTGTAACACCCCGTATTTTGCATATTTTGGTTCTATTTATATGGAACTTGGTATAGCCTTGTGTTCCATATAAGGGCCAGGATATTATAAAAGAACCTGGCCGAAGTCTACCTTGTGTTCGATTCCACAGTTGGAAGGATTTCATTTTGCCATCTATCTTTCCCTTATCTCTCTTTTATTAGCAAAGGTAGGATCAAGTTGAACTTTTGTCTTGCAAGCTTAGGGACTGCAGTCAGCTTCTTCCCTTGTAGTGGTCAGCTCATTCTTGACAGATCCTATCAGGTGTTAATAATCTGGAGTAAAAAGATTCAAACCTTTGCATGCTGGTACCAACAATTAATGCCTAGGTTATGGACGAGATTTGTTATGTGAGTATTGATGGTATATATGGAGTTCTAGATACTGCCCGTACATTTTAGTATGACGCAACTAAATTAACATTGATACAATTATTTAAACTTGGGATATTAAGCTAGTATTCGAATCTAAAGTTTGACATGGTCAAGTGTATACAAGTTGTAAGTTAGATTAAAAGGTTTAAGGACTGAAAATGGAATAAAATATTGTTGTGCTGGCTTGACCAAGTTGAGCTATATAGACCAACTTAATGGACCCAAGGCTATGGATCAAATTTGGTCTTATGTTAATGTACTCATTTGGGCTTAACTTAAGTAAAAGAAAAGGAAGTGAATAAATATCCCAACACTTACATCTGCTAAAGGCTCAAGTTAATTGAGCCCAAATAAGAATTTAAGCAAGTAGGCGCATCACTAAGTTTGACCTTTTGAGAATCTTGATCTCTTTATGTAGGTGCATCACCTAATTGGACCCATTCAAACAATTTTGAGGTCCAAAATGTAGCTAAATAGACGACCAAAAATTTTCCATCAATTCTAAGTCATAAAAGTACCATATTTCATAAAGTTCTCCCTACTTCTCTCTGAAACAGCTAGGAACAATCCTAATTCTCCTTTTAGGGTTCTTGAAGAAACCCTCATCTTTTCAAGCCAAGGTAAGTGAAAACACTTAAGTTTAGCTTAATTATCTCATGGAAGATTAAGAAAATATGTTGTAAGTGCTTAATTATAAATACATTACAGAATATTGAACAAGCCTCCTACTCACTTTTAGTTGTTATTAAGAGACTTCTCTTTGCATCTTTGGTTTAAAGTGTGAAGAAAAGTTCAAGTTCATGCAGAGTTCGAATTAAAAGGATAAGCTACAAAAAATTAAGGTAAGGTGACTTCTCCCTTTTGTCCTTTTGATGTATGAGTTTGGGTATAGATTTATGGATGTGTTGTTATTAAGGAACTCAAGGGATGATGAGTTCAATATTTAGTAGCTACATTAAAAGGCATTTGAGGCTGTTTTGTGGACTGTTTTATGTGTATGTGTTTGGGGCTGTTAGGTTGATGTTGGAGAAAGCTGTGACTAGTTCTTATTAAAACATATAATAAAGGTGTGATGGTACACCACAAAACTAATTATTGCATATGTTGTTGATCATTATGTTTTGTATACCGTTTGGAGGATATAATGAAGCCAAGGTTGTTCGGGGGATCTTAAAAGAATCTGTATGGTATGTGGATATAATTAGAGGATAAAAGATATTAAAATAACGCCCTTGATTGATAAATTAAGTGCTTACTGCGTAGCTACTGTTTTGTCAAAGTTAAATAGCCTAGTGTGTTGGCTAGTAACTAATACTAGTTTTATCATATACTTTATTGTAGATAAATAATCCTAACGGCAAGAAGTTAATTAAGGTATCATCGGAGTTATACAATCAGGTATGTAAGGCTACTCTATGTCGTATTCTTTGGCATGAAACCCAACACTTGTGGTACAAAGTAACCTTCTAAAGCTTTCCCATAGTAAATGATACCTAGTGGCAGAACATGATATCCCATCTAGCTAAGGACCTTCCTCCCACTCCCTAATGTGTTAAAATACCTTACCATATACTTATTATCAAGTATGCATTTTTACATTCACTAGCAAGTCTCAAGAGTTCTCCTTTAAGTCACATAATACCCGTATGTTATTTTCATCTCCTAAACATTTCATTCATGTAAAATCTGCTCCATATCTTTGTCATTGTATTAAGTGTTTATTCACGTGTCTCTTATTGGTAGTTTATTGTTCAAAGGTACCAAAATGTTATGACCACCAAAGCAACAATCTTAACGGCTAAATAAACTATGTAATGAAAATCTTAATTGAACGGGTAGAAGCTTAGGGGCATAAGCCTAGCATGGGCCGATCTCAAAACCTTTATATATGGGTGGTAGCTCAGGGGATAATGCCTAGCATAGGACGATCCCAATCTATTTATACATTGGTGGTAGCTTAGTGGTGTAAGCCTAGCATGGACCGATCCTAGTTTGTATATTTACCACTGATCAGTTGGTCATTTATATTGTATGGCTTACAAAGATTATGAAGTATGAAGGGTAAAATGATGAAAAAAATGTAATGTACCAGATCCCACAAGCATATGTAAAGGTGATCTACTAGTACTATTTATACACTTGTACTTAATTTGTTTTGAGCTCTTGTATCATGTGTAGTACCATAGACTTACATATTCAATACTTATTTTCATATTGATGCCCATCACGGGGGACCTGTATTTCATGCTGCAGGCACAGGTATTTCAACTAATACACCTCCCTAGTAGAAGCAGGGATATATAGTCACTATTAGTGAGCTCCAGTTTGATTCAGGGCTTTCCGAGTCTATTTTATATATTTTGGTATTGTACAGAAGTTAAGAGTATGGTGGGTATTTGTCCCGACCATAACCATGTGTCTATGTATCTTTTAGAGGCTTTGTAGACAAATGTAAAGTTAAGCATGATAGTATATTATCTTTTCGAGGTTATGGCCCCAAAGATCAAGTCTAGTATATATAGTTTTGGTCTTATTGTTTATTTCTCATCAGTGCATTATATCCATATATGGCAAAACCTTTGGTTATTATAGTTACATGCATGATAAGTACAAGGTTATGGATTGGTTCTCTCGGTCCTTCACGGCTATGGGTACTTGTCCGCCCAAATATGATTTGAGGCGTGACAAGAGTAGTATCAAAGCAGGTAATCCTAGGGAGTCTACAAAGCTGTGTCTACTTAGAGTTTTGTTTATAGGCGTGTTGTGCTCCACATCTATAAACAGGAGGCTATGGGACATTTAGGGGTTGTCTCTTTCTCTTCATATCTTAGATCGTGCTATAAAGCCCAAGTTATAGGTGAAGCCATATTTAACCCTTAAATATGTTTTTGTTTCTCATTATAGTAAAGATGTTGGTTACAAGGAGTAAGAATACAGGTAAGCAAGTATATGTGGCTGCCGGAGAAGCGACCAGCAAGTCCACACATAGACATGCTAATCGAAGTGAGGCCCAAGCTTAGTTTATATCTCAAACCTCTTCTACTACTCCATGTCCAGAAGAGCTTTGGAGGGGGAGAACAACATCCTCAAAACCACCTATTAATGCTACTAAGAAATATCTAAGGAATGCGGTACAATTGCTAGCTCATATAGTTTCTTGACAAGATCAAAGACAAACTATTCCAACCACAGGTTCTAGTGGTGCAGATAGGGCATCTAGACTACAGACGCAGGATTTTCTTAAGTTGGATCCTCCCACATTCACCAGATTAGACCTTAATGAAGACACACAGGACTTTATTGATCAAATCCAAAGGGCTCTAGATTTCGTGCATATTTCGGGTAAAGAGACGGTTGAGCTAGTAGCATATAGATTCAAAGGGGAGGCTATATTTTCGTATGAAAATCGAAAATGATCTAGGGCTATCGATGCACCTTTAACTACTTGGAAAGAGTTCAAAGAGGAATTTATTGATTATTACCTTCCATTTGAGATTTGAGAGGCCCATGCGGATTAGTTCTTGAATCTTTGCCAAGGGAATATGAGCGTGAGGAAGTACAGCCTTGGGTTTAAATCTTTGGTTAGGTATGCTCCTAATGTAATAGCTACTATGGATGATAGAGTTCATCGATGTATGGATAGATTGGACCTATATCTGGTTAGAGATTGTACTATTGATTCCTTGAACAAAGACATGGATATAGCAAGGATACTAGCTTTTGCACAAAATTTGGATGATTAGAGAAAAAGAAAAAGAACAAAAGAATTAGAAGGAGGGTAATAAACAAGTACTACACCTTCTCCCACCTTCTATTTTGGATCAAACATACTAATTTTCAATGTTTATCTTCAATAATGTATGAAGATCATGAAGAACACCAAGAACATTCAAAATTGACCCTCAAGGAAATGACCTTGAAATTTGATGAAATTCGAACCCCCAAGTTCACATAAACCTTCAAAACACAAATAACACAATTTCAAGCTCAAAATCTCTAAAACAACCTTTAAAATTTGAGAACCCACCTTCAAGTTTCTTCAATTCAAGCTCAACAATGGTAGATGACTCAAATCAACCCGAAATAAGCTTAAATTTGAGATCTAGACTCTTATAGTTTTAGGGAACAAGGATCTAACACTAGAAACACAAAAAGACACTAAAAATCAAAAATTTAAAATTTGAAGAACCCTAAAAATGTGAACAATAATTTTTTTTCTTTTTTTTTTCAAGATAACAAACCCAAGACTAGAGTCATGGGAATGATCCTAAGCTTTACTCTGATATCAAATGATACGAGAAAAGCTACAAAAGATAGAAACTACCTAAAGAAACAAATGATAATCAATTGAAGAATAGAAGATAGGTAAATTGACATAAGAAACTATAAGGAATTAAGAACCAATAAGTGTACAAAACTCACAAACCCTTACAACTAATAAAATAAAACACCAATTTCTTACTTGGACCAAGAGGGATTTAACGCCCTCAAAACCCCTATTTCAATACAAATATTCAACATAAGTTCTACAATCACACTCGCAAGTGTATTGTGCATTCAATTATCAAAACTAGAAAATGAAGAAAATGACCTAGGTCTATCTATTTATATTTTTAGGCTAAACAATGGGCCCAAAAATGGCCCATAAACCAAGTGGAATAAAATAGAAACAAGCCAAACACACAAGGGCCCATATGTCTTAGTGGAAGAGACCATGTGTATGTCATTTTTTGCCTTCACAATAGTTCTTCATCACTTAAAATCATTTGGTAGGCATCAAAGTATAACACCCTGAATCTGGTACTCGGAACGCCATATGGTGCTCATGACCCTAAAGGACCACAAGCTAACCCATGACTGATATCTGTACTGAGCACTGCATAATATACTGTATAAATGCGAAAAAGGACTGAAAGGCCATAAGGTTCAAATATATGATAAAACATAATATCTAAAAAATACGGTATCACCATATCAAAACTAAAATAACTGTCTGAATATGCTATAGTCTGAAAGCCTCTAAACTATCTAAATGAGGAGTTGATGGGACATGTCCCCAACTAACTTCAACTGCTGAAATAAAATAAGTACTGAAAGAATGAAATAATCAAATAATAACATCCTCGAATGATGAGGACTCAATGCTAGTCTATCTGCTGAACGTCTGATCTACTAAGGATGCTCTGGAGCTCGTGATTTAGAACCTATGGTATAAAACAACATAGCACAAATACGTCAGTACGATTAAATATATTGGTATGCAAGTGAGGTAGGCTGAATGAAAAGGGTTTATATGCATGAACAATACTAACTGACTGAATAGCAGGAGCATGAGAATACATACATGAATATGTGAAATATGATAGATATCATGCCATCTCTAAATCAACTACTAATAACATAAGTTTTGTATAACTGATATACTATTATCTGAATGACTGTGTCTGACAGTCCTATATCTGATGGAACTAGTTGAGTTCTGTACTAGACTAGGTAACTGTATCTGACAATCCTGAATTCTATATAACTATCTGAGTTCTATTACTGAGACTAATTCTGAGACTTAAACTATAACTGTGGGAAGTAGTCATTTAACCGACATGACCCTAATAATCTATATAGCTTAGTTGGGGTCCAATCTGTAACCCCAATTAGAAGGGTATCAATACCACACCACTGGTAAGGACAAGTTGTGAGTGATCCCTCATCTAATAGGTACTTTAAGGAGAACAGTGGGACCCTCATATAATAGGTTAAGCCACCTCATCTACCCCCAACTAGCAAGTTTGATGTCTCAACCTACGCTGGCTATATAGTTCTGGAGCACAACGATTTCTTCTAAGAATCACACCCTCTAATAACAGGTGAGTTCCCATCCTTGAACTTACTTGGTGCTAAATCCTACTCCTATCTGAATAGACACTGAACATGATTAACTGATCTGAATTATACTGCATTTATTGAATTTCATTAACTGAAAAAACACTACTGAGATTACTAAATTTACTTGAGTTTTCCTTAGTCACATTACTGACTGAGTTCTATAAATCATGGCTTGAATGAGAGTATCTGGAAAACATGACACTGGCTCTAGGCACACAACTAAATGGTCGGGTATAAGTACCCCCAGGACTCGATAGAATGAAACTAACAAAATATGACACTTCTTGACACATAACCATAGTCAACAATTCATAGTACAATCATTGGGGATTTTCATGAAGTATTCGCATGCTATAAGCTTACACATGAATAGGAGTGCATGTAAACATATCATAATTTCATAAGCCTAATATCATGAGCATTACGTCAATCCATTACAAAGCTTACCAATAATGTGGGAGTCATATCAAACATAAGAGAGAAACATGGATTCATAAATATTGGTCATAAATGAGTCATAAGGCATAATTTCTATTCTCTCAGACATTTTATAAAACACCTTTGATGCATATCTTTAGGCTTAGGCATAAATATTGAAATAATACTTCATGGAAATATTTTAACCTTCCATTGCAAGAATTTCATCCACACACTAACATATTTTCATGATAGTCATTAAAGACTTCAACTTGGAAATCAATCAACAACATAAACATGGATATTATTCAATTCATACCATGTAATCTAAAGTTTATATTTCAAATAGGGTTTCTTGAGCTTCATGGGTGAAAGGAACCCATGAATCAACACTTGACATACCTGGGTGGATGATTTCTTGAAGATTGGAGAAGAAAAGCTTGAATTCTTGACTTGGAATTAAACACCTAGGGTTTCTTGTTCTTGTGTATTGATCTTTGAGAGAAACCCTAATTGGTTGTATAGATGAATAATAAAGTTATGAGCTCTAGTCTGGTATAACTAAGAGTTAAAACAGGTGAAAAAAGACCCAAATACCTATTTAAAAATGGCTTAAAATCTATGATCAAAAGTGGCAATGGTTTGGGCGATGGTCCATCGCTGGCTCGATGGTCCGTCGGTCCTGACCATTGCACTTTGCTAGAACCTGAACTTTCTGCCTCGTTTGCAATGGTTTGGGTGGTGCTCCATTGCTAGATCGATGGTTCGTCGGTCCTAACCATCGCACTTGGCCAGAAGATATATTCACTGCCTTAGTCGTGATGGCTTGGGCGACGGTCCATCGCTAGATCAACGGTTCGTCGGCCTGACCATTGCTTCTGGGTGGTTCCGACTGTTCTCTATAAAACATCCATAACTTTTTACTCTGATACCGGATTTGAACGAAATTGGTATTATTGGAAAGATAATTCAATTTTCCACATGATAAAAATTCAAAATTAGGGAAATTCTATCAATTTAAACATTAATCATTTAGGAAGTCATCACTAACTCTTCTAGAGACTAGATTGGACTTAAAGAAATTTTGGGGTATTACACAAAGCAAGTCCCAAGAAATCTTCAAAACATGGGATTGCTCTATTGTATGCTCAAAATGGTTTATCCATGCATGCTCTTGTGCCCTCAATGTGACCGAAATTAGATTCTTCATGTGTTGGCCTCGAATGATGTCATCAAAAGCTATGATGGCCATTTGGCGTGTATTATCCTCCCCTTTTAGTAAAGGATTCAACCTTAAATCCAAACCTTACAAGACCAAACGAAGGACAAACAAGCACAACATCTCTATGGAATGAGGGTTAGGGTTAGTACAATAAATAACATCATGCCAAAGTGGTACACACTTGAAATATAACCATGAATTCATTGTTTTAATCATGAAAAGCTTAGTAAAAATGTCACAAAGGGAGTGGATATGAAAATCACCAAGAGATAATGAAACTACAAAGGTCATAATGGCATGAACAATCTAAAAATGGTAAGAATACCTTCCTCTTAAGAGACATAAGACACAATTATTTCATCACCTCTTTAGTAGACCACACCAGGAGTGGTAGCACCAATGGTTCATACATACACAAAGGTTTTATAAGGTCAAGTACATGAGTAATCTTTGTAGCATTATTACTCAACCAATTAGACCATTCAAGAAACTTCCTACCTCCAAATAAGGCAAGTCCAAGACTAGAATAGACATCATCATAAGTAAATATGTAGTATAGAAAGGTAACTAACATTAAAGTATCCTCTAATTTAATGTTATCTAAAAGGATGCCATTGGCCTCAAGAGTTTTAGCATACAATGCACCCAAGGATGGAGCCAAATCATTTAGGCACACTATGAATTTCCTTTCTTAGAAATTCATGCCAATATAAGATGTTGATTCAACATGATTATGAACAACATCATATACATAAAGGTATTGGAGAAAGTTACTAAGGACATTATTCTCATAAAAAATGTATTAACAAGTAGGAACACACAAAGAGAGAAAGAGTCATTGCAAGTATATATAACCTCCTCTTTTCAAATAACTTCCCAATGAAAGGAATTTCATTAATAAAATTATGCTCTTAGGGAGAATAGAGAATCTACTATACAACAAACCAATCTAAGACAAGTAGTTCTCCCAAGAATTTTGTTTTCCTCTATAAAAGAAGCTAAGCATACTCCCAAAAGTCCCACAAGATACTTCAAATTATCAAACCCTATGAAGGTGACAAGAAGTATTTAACATCCTTGGACTCTTCTACAAACAAGAATTCAACTTGGAATCCACAAGTTATGGTCCACACAACTTAAGCTCAAGTATTTCAAATATGGATGCTAGTACATAAGCAATACCCAAAAGAGGAAATGACACAATTGTCCTAGGGTCCTCAATCATGAAATAACCTTTGAGAAAGGGGTCTCTCATCATAACAAGGTCACAAAGAAGGGTATTATATGAATGTAATTCATCTAAAGTTTCTTTAAGAAGGAACTCTCTCCTTGACCTACAAGTAGAGATACCTTGGTCAAGAGTGGAAACACTCAAGGGTGAACTCTCTTGCAACTTTTCATTACTCTCCTTCTTTAGTGAACTCTTTATCTTTATTGGAATTCCTTCCCATGCACGACTTATCTTCAAAAAGTAATACTTTACATCATAGACAAGGATAACAACATCCATAATCAACCTTTGCTTATTGTAAGACCCTAAAAAATTCTCTCGTAGAATGAGCCTTAGGGCATGTCAAGTGAGGTGTGATTCCACCCCTAAAAGATTGACAAGTGACTTCCTAAGTGAGTATCATGTTAACCAAATAGAATTTCTCTAATTTTGACTTTTTATCACATAGAAAATTTGATAAGCTTTACTTTGATATAAGATTTGCCCAAATCTGATACCCGAGTAAGAAGTTATGGCAAATTTAAGTCCTAGTCATAAAACAATATCATTTTAGTGTTTGACGCATCACGGAGAGGGTCTATTTGACAATTGTTAAATTCTAGTGGAACTTCACGATAGTGGCGCATCGTGCTGAAGGTCCAGGTCCCAACTAGTGAGACAACGTGATGGCTCCACATCACGGAGAGTCCCAATTTCCCAATTGTCAATTCCAGTGAGCCACCGCAATAAGTGGCGTGTCACAATGGCCTATGAAATTGAGTTCCCAGTTCAATTTTTCCAGCTTTATTCTGATGTTAAAAAGGCAATTTTAGACTTTTTCCAAGCCTATAAAACCGTGCAAACACCAAATCAAAGTCATTTACAAGCATCCTATAAGGTTTTTCTCAAGTTTCCTCTTATAAAAAACCCTAAGTATCCCAAACCTCTTCCAAGAATGTCAATAATCCACCATAGATTTTCTAAATTGAGTCAAGATTTAAGGTTTCCAAGTCAAGGGCTTCAAGAATACTCTCCCAAGGGTAAGAAGAGGAAGTTTAGAGCAAGCTTGTTCATCCAATTCCATAATTCAAGGTATGTGGGGTTTTGAACAAGGGTAACCCTTTCACCCTTCTGCCCAAAAGGATTATTTACATCATGAATTTCCTGAAATCTATGAGGTTTTTACATGGATTTGAATTGGGGTTTTTCACCCATTATTATTGAATGCGTTATCTTGATATTTCCCATTAATTAAGATTCAAATGACATGATTTCTGCATGTTTTATTGAGAATATATAGCTGCGTATGAACCCCATGATTTTACTCCTTGAAAAGCTAATATTTGCAATGTTGAGATATTAAAGCATATGACTGTATTGAAATTTTGAGATAAATAGCTGAAATTCCCAAATTTCCACATGATTTATGAATCTATATGCTATATATTATGATTTTGATGAGCTTTAACTTGAGATTGAACTATGGGTTAGTAAGCCCTATTTAAGACTTGTGAAATTATGAACTCTTGTACTATAAACACCCATGATTTGGTATTTTGAGATGATTGAGAAATGAATTGACCTAATGGTCCGAAAGATTTGAAATCCATTTTATAATATAAGATTATCTATTTGATTATTTGGTTCATGGTGAACCATGAGATTTTTCTAAAACTAGATTTTTATGAGATGAGCACAGATAATCTAAAGGGAGTCATATTTAGCACCGAGCGGGTAAGTTACTATGGTTTCTTACCCCAAAACTACATGCCACCATAGGTTGGGTCTGAGGCTGAGTTTATGATGATTACGATTTGGCCCGAGGCTGAGTTTCGTTTAGTGATCACTAGACCTAGGTTATACTCTCTGGCAAGAGTATGATGCTCCTCCCCAACGTGGGGTCTCCTCCTTAGGAGGACAAAACATCGGACTTCATATAGCTCGCATGGTTTATATCGGTTACGAGAACCTCCCTTTTTTTTAAACTTTGAGATCAGTACTTCCTTGAAAACTAAAGTATTTTCCCTTCCTATGAGCTATTTTCCTAATGGTAAAGTTACAAAATGGTTCTCTAACTAAAGCATTTCCTTGATATGAGTTGTTTCTCTAAATGAAAGTATTCTTCCTTGATATGATATTTTCCATGAAGCTTTAAGATAAGTTATTTCCTTAAACTAGAGTATCTTTCCATTGAGATTGAATGATTTTCCTAAAACTTAAAGTAAGATCCTTCCCTAAAGTGAATGAAATGCCGTCAAGTATGTTTCAAATTTATATGATTCCGAATTCCAAGTATTTGAGTTTAAAAGAGTTATGAGATGTTGAGCGTTAAAGAAGTTCTACTCTCCATGAGATATATGAATGATTTAAAAGTCCTGTTTAAAGTTTTTTTTAGCATTGAGGATTGAGAATAAGAGAGGATTTTCGATTTCAACGTTAAAGTATGATGACTCATGAGATTTGTGTTACATGCTTCTTCTTGCATGACTTATGAGATTTACATTTTATACTTTTTCAAGCCATGTGAGTCATCCCATATTACATGCATAATTTGATTGAAGAAGATTAATACTATTTTATACATATGCATTTACCCCCATATACTTAGTACATTCCCAAGTGCTGATCCACATATACATCTATGTGCTACATTATCTCAAAATATAAGTGTAAATATTTGTAGTGCATGAACCATATCTAGTTAGTTCGCATCTTCCAATTAGCAGATGATGGGTTCCCTTTTTATTTAAGGGCTTGAGTCAGTGATACAGTTGAATTATGTTGTATTTTCTTTATTCTGTCGTATTGAGTTAGGATGGTTGGGAGTCATGACCCAGCTACCTATAGTCAGTACTAGTAGAGGTTTCAAAGACAGTCAGTAGGAGTTGATGCATTGAGTTTCAATTTTATTATAAAAGCAGAGTTATAACCTTGTGACATCAGTTTTATATTGAGCCAATTCATAATAGAGTTAGTTTTTCCTTATTCTTTCAGATTTATGCACTTTGTTCAGTTTTTTATGAGTTATGCCAATAGAAGGGTTAGCTTGGGGTCACTTGTGACCCTAGGTATAGTGTGGCATCTCGAGGGGTGATTTTGGGTCGTTACAAACTTGGTATCAGAGCATAAGGTTCTATTGTCCCAGGGTGTCTATGAAGCCATGTCTAGTAGTGTCTTGCAGAATTGTATGGAGACGTCTATATTTTTCTTCGAGAGGATACAAGGCATTTAGGAAATGTCTCCATTCTTTTGCGTCTTAGATTGTGCTATTGGGAGATTCTCTATATGCTTACGTGGATCCTCAACTTTCTCTATTCAGGCCATCTCTACTTTATTTCTAAGGTATCAAAAATAGTTAAGCTTAGATCGTTTTAGATAGTAGTGAGATTGTAATCAAGCTAGAAAGTATCCCACTAGTGTTTTTAAGTTCCGATGATTGAGGTGCTTTGTTCATGATTTATGAAAGTCGAGCACCAAGCCCAAGTTAGAGGTACTTTTGGATTTCTCCCCAGAATCGATAATGTGAAGCTATGTTTCCTTACCCTTATGTTATCCTTGAGATATTATGATTAACAAGTTAGTTTCTTCTCAGATAACATTCTCAGATGGGCTAGTAAAATGCTTCAAAAGTCTCTCAAATGGCTCAATAAGAGCCTTCTGGTGTGTCATGATGCCCTCGTGTTTAAAGTTGTTGCCTCACTCTTATAATTTATTCAAGTGAGATAGAATGAGATATGTATTCATAGATTATTGAATATTGTGTGTCAAGTTTCTATTTCTTGCAATATGTAACCTTGTTATCATTGTGTTTTTGAAAACAAAAATCAAGTCTAGTGAAGCTGTGTGGGGCTCTTTCGATTCACTAGCATAGTTACTTTGTTATTCATCTTATTTTGTTGTACAAAACACAAAACCGAAGTCTAGTGAAGCTGTGTGAGGCCTATTTTGATTCACTAACAGCTTGTTATGCATCTTGTTGTTCTGGTGTTGGTTAAAACTGGGGGTTTAGAGTTTTGGTAACAAGAAAAATGATAAGGGCTATTTGTTGAATTTATATGTCTATATGTATAGCTGAATTTTGTTGCACATGTTTGGGCTAGTAATGAAGTGTTATGTCCCTTTTCATTTGTTATTGAGAGGTAGAAAATGGGTCTTTAGCTAAAGGGAAATATTTTTGTTTGAAGTATAAAGATAGTAGCTCATGATAATTATATGAAGATAGTGGCTCATGATAATTATTGTGTTGGGAAGTATGGGTTATTGATGAAGGTACTTGGTGGATGGGTGTTGTTCATTAAGGCATCCCTGAGATTTTTAAGATAGAGTTTAGTCTAAACTTATAGAGCTATGAGCTAAGTTAGGGCTGTATAAATGGGTGGATAGTGATGATGGGTAGAAGGAGGATGTGTTGATGAATTAGAAATAAGATAGGCCATGTGATTACGATTGAATATTGTTGATTATGAAGTTCGAGTGGGTATGTGAACTTGATGTTTTATTTCATGGCGTCCGAGTGAGATTAGCACTAGACACTAAGTTTGAACGATTGGTGGTCATGAAAGTGAAGGTGATGTTTTTTTGTTTAATGGTACTAGTTATAGAGAGGTAATCTAATAGGTTTGAATAGTATATGGAAGAGCTTAAGTTTGTTTGATTTGTAATCAAGTTTGATATTGTATGTATGATGTAGAAGTATGCCAGGGTTCCATGAAGTTACTTTGTTTCTCGAGGATTATTGCATATGGTCTGGTTAGTATTAACATTGAGTTGTTAGGTGGGACTAGTGAGATAACAAATAATGTCCTTGATAGCTAAGTCGAGGATTTATGAATGAAGGTGTTGTCTATGGCTTTGATTCTCACAGTTTAGAAATATAGGTTTATAAGAGATATAGTGGTAGGCTATAACAGAAGTGGTATGGTTCATCAAATATTTAGAGATACCCATTTCAAGCTAAGGTAGTGAATGATGACTATTGGGGCTATAGAAAGATGATGTGTGTCACAGGAGGTAGTGCTATGAATTAGTGTTACATTTTGAGGAGTGAAATGGTTAATCATAACATGGAACAATAGTAGCTAACTGAGGACACGACCCAGAATAGGAAAACTTAGAGAAAAGGCATTCAGATAGAGGGCTAAGGGTATGGATGAGTCATACTCAGTAATTAGGTGGACTTTGGTGCCCTCGGTTAGACAATGTGCAATTTGTTGTGGATGTCGTACCTATGCTATGTTATGATGTCCTACGCTTTTGATGCTTGTGTATACTGCCTTTTTCCCTTAAGCTGGAGGTCTATCAGTAACAAACTCTCTACTTCTATAGAGGTAGTGGTATAGACTGTGCACAATCTACCCTCCTAAGGCTTCGCTCATGTGGTAATATACTGGGTTTGTTGTTTTTATTTTTGTTGTTATTTTACACTTTGAAGTGTAGTTAAGTTCTTTCATTTATGTGTGTTGTTATATCATGACTCTAGAGCAAAACAATTGTAGTCAGACTAGAGTTTATGTGGTGTTCACCGCCTTAGAGTGATGTCTTAAGTATAAGGGGGAGCTAATAGAACCAGTAACCGGGTCTGACCTTAAGATTCAAGTAGATGTACCAGTGAGCTGTAAAATAGCTTTGAGAAGGATTGATGCTTGACCCAATCTCATTTGAGTGTCTTCAGTTGTCCCAATACCTACTCATGTTTTATATTTCTATTCCATGATCCTAATTCATGTTCATGGATATGATAGAGAATCATGTACTCTCCTAGTTCCTAAAATGAAGAGTTCTAGTTTATTCAGTAGTCGGGATCACATCCCATAAATTTTGAACTCCAAATTCAGGTCATGCAACTCGTGACTTAAGTACTCGAGCAATACTTTTAGTGATTCGTGAAGTTCAAATTTATATCATGTATGTCCTTGGGTTAAACCTCTTTGATAAGTTCATGATGTTAAATACCTTAAGCCTCAGTTGAGTACTAGGTAGGTACAATGTCCCTTCATGCTCCAGGTCCTCATGTTCTAACTTTTCAGTGACCTCTTCCTTAGGTTACAATAGATATAATGAATAGTAGTATCGGTAGGAGAGAGTAAATGGGTAGTGTTAAAGAGGATAGTCATATGTAGGTATTTATTCTTGGGTCTCTCCTATCCAAGAAGCTCAAGAACCCTTTTCTAAATTTCAAAGATTTTATGTTTATGAGTTTCATGAATCATGTGAGTTGAAATTGATGTTCATGATATTATTGAGTTGTGATTCATGTTTGTTTACAATGTTTTCAAGCTTTGACCCTAGTATGTGGTATTCAAGTGATGTTCATGATAAACCCTCTTCAAGTTGCTTGTTAAGTGGTGTGTTGATGTCAATTAAGTGTAGAAATCGTTGAATAAGCAAAGCATGCTCCCCATAAGTTTGATAAAATGCTTATGTGAGGGAATTAGAGCCATTATGGCATGTTGACTAGGAATTCCCAATTTTGTGTAAGCCCATGCATGCCAAGTACTTTAACCTCAGTTTTGTACTCGGCTCAATCTAGTAGTGTGCAAGTGTTCAGTGAAAGCCTCAGTAATATGCGAGTACTCTGTTCAGAGCTTTGTGTCTTTCCGCCAGATAACAAGATTCAGTAATATTCTGTCAGCTAATGGAGCCAAGCAAATTCAGCTATTCATATGAGCAGACTTAGCTAATCAGCTTCATTACCGTCAGTTCCCAAGATCGCTCACTAGAGAGGACTGATCTCAACCTCAAAACTCAGTTACCTATATCTGGAGATTTAGTTATTCAGTATCGGTTTTTCAGGCTCCGAGATCACCCATCAGGTAGGCTTAATCTTAGTTTCTGGTTCAGTTGATTGTCTTCTTTGGTAGATTTAGAGATCCCCCGCTTCATAGGTCGGGTATCAGACGTAATCATTTATTATCATTGATAGTAGAATCAACGATCATCCGTTAGGGAGGTTCGATCCCAAATTTAGTCAGTCGATGATCACAAGCTCTGAATTCAAGGTGAGTTAACGCTTCTTTATAACACTAAGGCAAGTTAGCCCAGATTCAGATAAAGGTAACACCCTTGCTTCATTCAACTCTTCTCTAATCTGAGAGTCACTTACATAGTTATTCCTATTACCAATCTATGTATTCATTGAGTATGCCAAGTTTGGAGAGATAAAAAAATTTAGTTTGGCAAGTATTTCAACTGTGCATCCTAAATTCTCCCCATATTCCTAGCCTGACTAGTGACATTCGAGGATGAATGTTTCCAAGGGGGAGATATTGTAAGACCCCACAAAATTTTCTCATAGAATGAGCCTTAGGGCATATCAAGTAAGGTGTGATTCCGACCCTAAAATATTGAGAAGTGACTTCCTAAGTGAGTATCTTCTTAACCAAATAGAATTTCCCTAATTTTGACTATTTATCACATGGGAAATTTGATAAGCTTTCCATCGATATAAGATTCACCCAAATCCGATACCCGAGTAAGAAGTTATGGCTAATTTAAGTCCTAGTCGTAAAACAACGTCATTTTAGTGCTTGACGCGTCCCGGAGAGGGTCTATTTGACAATTGTCAAATTCCAGCGGAACTTCACGATAGTGGCACGTTGCACTGAAGGTCCAGGTCCCAACCAGTAGGACAATGCGATGGCTCCACGTTGTGGGGACTCCCAATTTCCTAATTGTCAATTCCAGTGAGCCACCGCAATAAGTGGTGCATCGCGGTGGCCTATGAAGTCGGGTTCCCAGTTCAATTTTTCCAGCTTCGTTCAGATGTTAAAAAAGGCACTTTATACTTTTTCCGAGCCTATAAAATCATGCAAACACCAAATCAAAGTCATTTATAAGCATCCTATAAGGTTTTTCTCAAGTTTCCTCTCATCGAAAACCCTAAGTATCCAAAACCTCTTCCAAGAATCTCAAGAATCCACCATAGATTTTCTAATTTGAGTCAAGATTCAAGGTTCCCAAGTGAAGGGCTTCAAGAACACTCTCCCAAGAGTAAGAAGATAAAGTTTAGAGCAAGCTTGTTCATCTAATTTCATAATCCAAGGTATGTGGGGTTTTGAACAATGGTAACCCTTTCACCCTTGTGCCCAAAAGACTTATTTACATCATGAATTTTCTGAAATCTATGAGGTTTTTACATGAATTTGAATTGAGTTTTTTCACCCATTATTATTGAATGCATTATCTTGATATTACCCATGAATTAAGAGTCAAATGACATGATTTCTGCATGTTTTATTGAGAGTTTACAGTTGCGTATAAAACCGATGATTTTACTCCTTGAGAAGCTAATATTTGCAATGTCGAAATATTGAAGCATATGACTATATTGAGATTTTGAGATAAATTGCTGAAATTCCCAGATTTTCATATGATTTATGAATCTATATACTATATATTATGCTTTTGATGAGCTTTGACTTAAGATTGAACTATGGGTTAGTAAGCCCTATTTGAGACTTGTAAAATTATGAAATCTTGTGCTATAAGCACCCATGATTTGAGAATTTTGAGATGATTGAGAAATGAATTGACGTAATGGTCCAAAATCTTTGAAATCCCCTTTATCATATGAGATTACTGACCTGATTATTTGGTACGTGGTGAACCATGAGATTATTTGAAAAGTAGATTTTTATGAGATGAGCGTAGATAATCTAAAGGGTTTAGTATTTAGCACCGAGCGGGTAAGTTACTATGGTTTCTTACCCCAAAACTACATGCCACAATAGGTTGGGTCTGAGGCTGAGTTTATGATGATTACGATTGGGCCCGAGGCCGAGTTTCATTTAGTGATCACTAGACCTAGGTTATACTTCCTGGCAAGAGTATGACACTCCTCCCCAACGTGGGGTCTTCTTCTTAGGAGGACGAAACATTGGACTTCATGTAGCTCGCATAGTTTATGTCGTTTATGAGAACCTCCTTTTCCCTTTAAACTTAGAGATCAGTACTTCCTTGAAAATGAAAGTATTTTCCCTTCCTATGAGCTATTTTCCTAATGGTAAAGTTGCAAAATGGTTCCCCTAACTAAAGCATTTCCTTGATATGAATTGTTTCTCTAAACGAAAGTATTCTTTCTTGATATGGTATTTTCCATGAAGCTTTGAGATAAGTTATTTCCTTAAACTTGAATATCTTTCCATTGAGATTGAATGATTTTCCTAAAGATTGAAATGAGATCCTTCCCTAAAGTGAACAAAATGCCTTTAAGTATGTTTCAAAGTTATATGATATGTTTCAAAGTTATATGATTCCGAATTCCAAGTATTTGAGTTTAAAAGAGTTATGAGATGTTGAGCGTTAAAGAAGTTCTACTCTCCATGAGATATATGAATGATTTGAAAGTACTGTTTAAAGTTCCTTTAGTATTGAGGATTGCGAATAAGAGAGGATTTACGATTTCAACATTAAAGTATGATGACTCATGATATTTGTGTTACATGCTTCATCTTCCATGACTTATGAGCTTTACATTTTATACTTGTTCAAGCCATATGAGTCATCCTATATTGCATGCATGATTTGATTGAAGAAGATTGATACTATTTTATACAATGCATTCACCCCCATATACTCAGTACATTCCTAAGTGATGATCCACATATACGTCTATGTGCTACATTGTCTCAAAATGTAGGTGCAAATATTTGTAGTGCATGAACCATATCCAGTCAGTTCGAAGCTTCCAGTCAGCAGGTGACGGGTCCCCTTTTTATTCAAGGGCTCAAGGTAGTGATATAGTTGAATTGTTTTGTATTTTCTTTATTCTGTCGTATTGAGTTGGGGTGGTTGGGAGTCATGACCCAGTTACCTATAGTCAGTACTAGTAGAGGCTTCATAGACAGTCCGTAGGGGTTGATGCATTAAGTTTTAGTTTTATTGTCAAAGCAGTGTTGTAACCTTATGACTTCAGTTTTGTATTGAGCCAATTCATAGTAGAGTTATTTTCGCCTTATTCTTTCAGATTTATGCACTTTGTTCAGTTGCTTATGAGTTATGCCAATAGAAGGGTTAGCTTGGGGTCACTTGTGACCCTAGGCACCGTGTGGCGTCCCGAGGGGTGATTTTGGGTCGTTACACTTGTCGTCTTGACCAAGAACCAAGTTGGATATGTAGCAACTTCCACATCCTAATAGGTCACCAGGGTCAAATGAGAGAAGTATCCAAGGACATAGGTCAAGGCTATACTCTCTTTCCCCTATGGTGCCATTCCCAAATTAGGCATACCCTTTATACTACTATTAGTAATATCATGAGCAAAAAGAGGGTAGAAAAAGGTGTCACACAAGTCAACTTCAACTATAGTGTCCTCATACATGTATTCACTAGTTTCATGTTCATCACCATAAGTATGCTCAACATAGGAAACACACAAAGAAGAAGTTGAGGAAATTTCTATGCAAATATCACCTTCTTTTTCAAAGGAGCAATCATCAAGTAGACACAAATAATCATCAACATCAAAGGGATCACAACTCATGTTATTATAAGGATCAAGCATTTTATCCCCATATTTATCAAATATAGGTGGGGTGTCATACAAAGGATCACAACCAAAACCATTTTCACAAAAACAATCACTAATTGGGTTTCTTAAACATTCAAGCAAATCAAGGTCATCATCACACAATTGATCATTCTTTTCCAAAATTTGGAGGTCACTATCAAGAATTGGATGGTTAACATAATCGTCACTCAACCCTATATTCTTAATGGATTTCAAGAAATAGAATAACAAGTGAATCTTAAGCATACCACCTTTTCTTTTAAGCTATCATATTGCATATCACTAGGTGTCATGCAAGGAGTAATCTCACTAATTTTACACAAGACATCTTTATTTAAGAGAGGATTACTATCAAAGTTAAGGAATTAAATCCTTCTAGTTCACCCTAAAAAAGATACATGTCATTCTTCACAACATTTCCATTTTCATGATTTCTATGAGCAAAACTAATAATTATGGTTTCATCATACAATATGCTCAAAGAATCATATCCATTCTTATGATCAACTCTATTAACATCATCACTAACTTGAGACTCATCAAGCACACCATACATATGCTCAAGTAGTGGAATACATTCATGAGTAAGTTGATCATTATTGACGCCTTCACTAGTTGTTGGCAACTAACATTCCAACATAGACTAACCTTGATTCTCACAAGGATCAAATAGTATGTGAATACTCTTATCACTTGTCCATGGGACCTCATTCAAGTTACAAGTGCTAGCACTAGGTGGACATAAATTGATCTCACGAGAAGAATCAAATCGGTCATCTATAGGATCAACTAGTGCTTGCTTACTTACAACAAGAATTTGATCTTCATGCAACCAAGAAATACCCAGAGTATCATATATAGAAGACTCAAACAATTCTCCTCTAAGTAAACCACCAACTACATTCACTTGGCTACTACTATCCATATCATAATTTTCTAAGTTTATAGAAGTGTAGGAGATAGTATTGTTACCTTATAGCTCACATGAGGTATGGTCTTCACCTTTGTGTGTATCATGGGAGCTCACTTGCTCCTTTGGAAAGATCTCATCATAAGGGATTTTGTCAAGTCTTCTCCCTTGAATCATCTCTTCATAACTCTTCCCAAAGTTGGAAGTCTTAGACAGGAACTCCATTAGATCATTAAGCATGTGTTATACAGAACTCTTTTAGATCCTCCTTTTGAAGTATATATTCTTGAACCTACACAAAATAAGTGTTGATAATAGGTAAAATTCTAGGATCATGGTTAGTTAGTAACAATGAATTTGTGTCGACAAGTTCCACAACTAGGTGTTCCTTATCCATACTTTTCAAGAAACCACTTGACTCATTAATCTTAGTCATCTGTTGTTGTTCTTCAGCTGTGTTGTTTTTCCCTTGTTCAAGGGTTAGTTACCTTTACCTTTTCTTAACCTCCTCCTTCTTCACCACTTCCTAGAATCTTCTCATGATCTTACATTCCTTAGTCACTTGTTTGGTTGTCATTGGCTTAAGAAAGTGTTTTTGTCCTCCAAATACAAGTACATATTTGTTGGACTTCTCTTGGTACTGAACAAACGTAGGTTTACCAAGAAATATATGGCAAGATCTCAAGGTAATTACATCACATAACACTTTGTCTTGATACTTTCCCACTCTAAAATCAATGATAGATTGCTTGGTGACTTCTATTGATTCATCCTTATTATTCCACTAGAGTTTGTAAGGTTTAGGATGCCTTTGTATGGGAAGTTTATGAGATAAACAAGGGTATAAGATAAAACATTAATGAATTTATCCCCATCATTATCCAAGGAACATATATTCTCCATCATCTCAAACCATGTATCCCAAAGGTTTTTACCTTGATAAAGTTCCTCCTTGAAAGGCTCCCACACTATGTGCCTCAATGAACAAGAGATACACTAATCTAACTCCAATTGCTCATCATTCCCTCCTAGGATCATTAAGTTTCATTCATGGATTGGGGAATCTTAAATCTATTCAGTGGGGTCTAAGGCCTTCTCTCTTTGATCTAACCTTCCACTTATAGTAGACATATCTCCTTCGATCGATATCATCTCTATTTGTAGCCTTTCCAAGTTACGATTGATAGCTTCAAGAGAGGATAAAATGGTATTAGTAGCATTATTATCCATGGTTTGTGATGTTTCTCCTTCCATTATCATAGTACCTATGAAAATACACTAACAAAACAACAAACACGTTAGCGTTAAAGAACTATCCTCACAAATCTACACACCTTGCTTGCCTCACACTTGGATTTACAAGTGTTGAATGTGGGTTTATATTCCAGTGAGAATTTTAGGGATGATATCTAATCTTTTACGAAATGGATTTTCGTTTGAGCGACTCAAAGAAACCTTGTACGTACATGAGCCAAGAAGTTACGATGAATTAAAAATGAGAAAAGCATACAAAGAAAAAAAATGACGAAAGAAACAGATTCAAAAACTATTTTGCAACTAAGCAGGTGATTACTAGTTGCTAATTAGTATTAGAATCAATAAAAGAAACCTAAAAATCAAAGGAAAGAAACTAAGAACCTATATTTGAGCTTCAGACAATTTGACGAGTTGAATGGATGTGGCTGCCTCAAAGTGACGACTAAGGTTAGTTGGCAATTTCTTGATCACTTGCTTCCAATTTGTATTTCAATCATTATTCATATTGGAGGCATTGTAGGTTGCAATAGACGAAAAAATACAAGGAATTGGAACCTTTCAATGGATCTTTCAAAATCAAGAAAGTTTGAATATCTTGTAGTCCCCTCCTTTGTACTCTCCTTTGTCTTTTCCTTGAGAATATTCCTTTTTGATGCTTTTTAATTCTTTCTTTCTTTGGAAGACTTGGAATATTCTTTGTAAAAAAACAAGTGCTACACCTTATCTCACCTTCTATTTTGGATCAAACATACTAATTTTGGATGTTTTTCTTCAATAATGTATGAAGATCATGAAGAATACCAAGAACATTAAAAATTGACCCTCAAGGAAATGACCTCAAAATTCAATGAAATTCGAATCCCCAAGTTCATGTCCACCTTCCAAACACAAATAACACAATTTCAAGCCCAAAATCTCTACAACAACCTTTAAAATTTGATAACCCACCTTCAAGTTTCTTTAATTCAAGCTCAATAATAGTAGATGACTCAAACTAACCCAAAATAAGCTCAAATTTGAGATCTAGACTCTAGTAGTGTTAGGGAACAAGGATCTAACACTAGGAACACAAAAATACACAAAAATAAAAAACTCAAAATTTGAAGAACCTTAAAAATGTAAACAATAACTTTTTTTTTATTTTCAAGATAACAAACTCAAGACTAGAATCGTGGAAATGATCCTAAGCTCGGCTCTGATACCAAATGTTATGAGATAAGCAATGAAAGATAAAAACTACCTAAGAAAACAAATGATAATCAATTCAAGAATAGAAGATAGGTAAATTGACATAGTAAACTATAAGGAATTAAGAACCAATGAGTGTATCAAACTCACAAATCCTTAAAACTAATCGATTTAAACACCAATTTCTTATGTGGCCTAATAGGGATTCAACGCCCTCAAAACCCATATTTCAAAACAAACATTCAACAGAAGTTCTCCAATCATACTCTCAAGTGTATTGTGCATTAATTATTCAAAATAAGCTAAGAAAAAAAATTACCTAGGGATATCTATTTATAGTCTTATGCTAAACTATTACAATGGGTCCAAAAGTGGCCCATAAACCAAGTGGGGTAAAATAGAAATAATCCCAACATACAAGGGCCCATAGTATTGGTGGAATGGACCATGTGTGTCATTTTTGGCCTTCACAATAGTTCTTCATTCCTTGGAATATTTTGGTAGGCATAAAAGCAAGTCCCAAGTGATTTGTCAAACATGGGATTGCTCTATTGTATGCTCAAAATGGTTTCCCCATGCATGCTCTTGTGCCTACAATGTGACAAAAACTGGATTCTTTATATGTTGCCTCAAATGATGTCATCAAAAGCTATTATGGCTATTTGACACGTATCATCAAAGATTAATTTTAGGTCGGTTTACCTCCAAGTAAGGGTGTAAGAGAATGATATACCCAAAATAGCTTTTCAAACATGGTATGGTCATTACAAGTTTCTAGTCATGTCCTTTGGGTTAAATAATACACCCGCAACTTTTATGGATTTGAATAATAGGGTGTTCAAGCCATTCATAGATGTGTTTGCGATGGTTTATTCGAGATCAAAAGAGAACCATGCCAGTTACTTACGATATTATTTATGGTTATTTCCTTATTATTTATTATGGTATTGGAGATGATTTAGGTTGTTTTTGTACCTTGACATAGTTATGCTATCTTGCATATCATACTTATATCATGATTTAGCTCAGTCGGCAGATGATTCCTACTAAGTACCCATTGTTTTGGTACACATTGAAACACCCTAGGTTTCTAGCACTTAGAAAACTTCTTGGATTTTTGGTCTCTAGATAGGATACGACTAGGGCAAATAACTCATACACTGGGATACAAGAGGTGAGGGTTAGCCGTATGCTGACTAGTGTTGGTTGGTGGGTTCTATTTGGTTTCTAAAATAGATACGACTCGGGTGGTACGAGTCATATAGGTGGACATAGGTCGTTTGGTTTGGGTAATTCCTTCACTTAATCTTAGACGTGGTAGACTAAATTTGATCTGAGTATGAGAGGCTCACCATGAGCCATAAACTAGGGTACGAGTTGTACCATGGACGTGTAAGGTGGGCAGTGATCAATCCTCTTTAGCTTCTATTCTGCCAGGGATAAGGATCATGATTACCAGTTGTATACATGGATACGACACAGTTTAAAGTGGGTTGTTCCTTGGAAGTATTGGGTCCAAGGGAGATGGCCTTAGGTACGACTGGTGGGTACCACTCGTATTGGAGGGTGCGACTGGTGTGTATAGTCGTATACCTCTAATGGGATTTTGGTGCAATTTAAGTGAGGTCAATCTAGACATTTCCCCACTTAACCTAATAAGTCCCTATGATTTTTATTTCACTTGGGAGGTTATTGTCCCTACTATTCTATTCTTTAACACTTAGAAAAACACTCTCCAATCCTCTCTAAAGTTCATGGGAAAAAGAAGCCAGGGTTTTATTTTAAGGATTAATTTGGGGCTTGTGTTGGTGATTTCTATCCATCATATTATTGGTTTAAGGCATGTTCTCTTTCCTCATTGTTAGTTTCAACTAAAGATATGGTTTTATACAATGTTTTCATGGTTTGATTATTGTATGGTTTTGGGTTTTCAGATATAATTTGGGGGTTTTGGTTATAAATGCTTGGTTATGGTTTTCCCATATTTTAATTATGGTTTTTTATGCTTTAATGGTGGTTTTGGATAATTGGTTGCATAGGAATGGTTATTTGGTAATTGTCTTTAGTTATGGAAATATTATGCCCCTAATATGTTTGATAAAATGCCTATGAGAATGTTTTTACTACATTGTTGGATTTTAATGGAGCTTATGCATGGTTTAAACTTGGTAATGGAACCCTAAATTGTTAAATGGTTTGGAATGGGTTTGGGTTTAACAGTCATACTTGTGGGGTACAATGGAATCCCCCAAGTAATCATAATAATAGAATACTTGTGTGGTACATGGGACTCCCCCAAGTTAATTGGATAATATGATCTATGGGCACATGGGAATCCCTTGATCTTAAAAAGGTTTGGCTAAAGACAATACTTGCAAGTTATAGTCAGTATGATGATACCACTATGTATAGCCTCGGTTAATAACAATAGTTTTGGTTGGTTGGAAATGGTTATAACCATAATAGTGGGGTGTGATAGCTAACCGTGAAGGTGGGAGTTCAATAAATGAACATTGGAAACTCATAATTGCCGACATGAGGGGTAGGCCATGGAAACCTTATATGATACTATGAGGTACATGGGAATTGTCTAAGTAGACTGTACATATGTATTTTGGATGGCAAGGTTACTTGGGAATCCCCCACTCCAATGGTATCTTCGGTTTGTGTGGCTACACGTATCAGGGCTGGTTCAAGAGGTTATGCTGGACCCATATAGGCTGTGGGTGGTTAAGGATGGTTAAGTGATTTTGGGTGTATTTATATGTCCAATCACAAATATTCACCCTTAGTTGGACTTGTTTTGTGAGCTAAATTGTGCTATTCAAATTATATTTGAGCTTTAATTGCGTTCCTAATCTAATGGACATGATTAGTTATTGCAGGGCTAGATTGTGATGGAATTGAATGTGATTAGCCGCATGAGCGAGAAGTTATCAATTAAAGGAGAAATGAGTTAAATTTACAAATATAAGGATACTGTAATGAGGAGTGAAAAGAAGAGAATTGATCAAGGAAAAAAAAGTTGAAACAAACAAAATCCACAGACCCATCGCGATTACACCGTGTCACGGAGGGTGAAACTTCTCCAAGAGAAAAATTTCTAGTATCTCTCCATGATAACACTGAGACGTGGTGAAGGACCATTCTTAAGAAATAAATCCAGAATCCCATCATGATAGCACTGTGTCGTGGTGAGGGGTACATTTAGAAATGGCACAATCCAAAAGCTCATCACGATAAGGCCGTGTTACGGTGCAAATAGTAATGAGACTAAGACCGTGTTGTGGTAAGAGGCAAAAGTGGGGACTATACGATCCATCTATTAAAGGAACAAATCAAGTCAATTGGAAAGACTTTTGGAAAGCACAACAGCGACGGAAAAAATGAAAAACATCTCTTTTAGGATTCTTGGAACTTATTTTAACTTTATTATTTCAAGATTCCTTCTTGGTATGATTAATGATTTATTTTTTGATGTTGAATTCAAACATGAGTGGATAAACACCACTGTTCTAGGGTTGAGGCCAAGAACATGATTACTCTTTGATATTCTTTATCGTAGTTATTGTTGTATTATCATATGGGTTGTTCTTAATTTCTTGTGCTTACTATTTTGATTAGTGGCCACCATTAGAATAAATCCATAATTCTATGTGAATCCAGGAGGAGAATCATAGGTTAGAATGAAGATATTAAGGAGAAAGGTTCTCATTCTTTTGTGAAATAGGAAATGTGAATTAGCATCTAGGATAGAAATATACCTAGAAGTCTTGTTTGGTTTAATTACAGGAAGATAACCTTATGCATCTAAATGGATTATTGCATCACCGCTCAATGATGTAGTTGCAATGTTCATATAGGTAAAGATTAGAGGTTGGGAGACCATATTCATACTATAAACCCTACGAATCAAGAACTGGATAATCAACTAGACTACGATAAGAATAGAGATTTGTAAGATTTTTAGAAGAGCCTCAACCCTAGAATTCTCATCATTACTATTTACAACTTCTGCCTACTTTGCTAGTGTCATAAACTGTTATTTGTTACTCATTTACATTTTTATTCAAAACTTCACCATCATCTTTAAATGCTAGTTTCATAGTCCTCATGGGTACAATATCTGACTTTGTTAGTTACTATATTAATTGTACGATAACATACACTTGTGTGTGCATTTTAACACAATAAGTTTTTGGCACCGTTGTCAGGGACCAGTATAATTAGTAATTTGCTAAATTTTTGGTTTTTAATAGTATGTTTAAGTGCTAACAACTTGATTTTAGTGGTTGAATATTTGCAGGACTAGCTGAATACAGAGCTGGAGAGAGATAGAAAGTCGGTCAAGATCTATTCAGAACTAGAATAGGTATTTCAATAGATACAAAGAGATCAGTATCTAATCTAGCAGGTTCAAATGGATGAAAATAGAGATTCTAATCTTGTTTATCTAATTGATCCAGTTGATCCAAATACCGGACGTGTTCAACTCTGGTTATTCTAGTTACACCTACTCAAGCAGCTTCTAGACCTGTTCGTGAGGTGGAAATCCCACTCACGAACTATGCTACTAATAGCATTCGCAAGCCAGAGCCAGGTGGTTGATTTGAGTTAAAGCAAAATATGGTGTAGTTGCTAAATTGGCTAGGCAATTTACTTGATTTTCACACAAAGGCCCACAACAGGACATACAGACCTTATTGGAGATTAGCGATACCTACATTCCTGCAGGGGTGGCCATTGATTAAGTTAGATTGACAATCTTTACATTTTATTTAATTGGGGAAGAAAAAAGGTGGTTACATGCTGAACCACCACTTTTCATCACTTCCTGGGATGATCTGGCTCAGAAATTCCTTATTAGATTCTTTTTATTAGGGAAGATAGCACATTTGACAAGTGAGATTCTAAGTTTTAGGTAGAAAGAAGGAGAAAATCTTTACCAAGCTTAGGAAAGACTTAAGGGCATGCTCAGAAATTGTCCTCATTACCATCAATCAAATAATGTACTGGTTCACGCATAGAAAGTCTTGAGCCAAACACCAAGATTCTTTTGGATTCAACAGCAGGTAGGCAAGCTTTTGAGAAGACATGATGAATTGTATACATTGCTAAATAGTATTTCACATGGGAATCCTGAATGGCATAAAAACTCGAGGAGAGATCCTAATAAGGTTGCAGTTATGTTAAAGGTAGATCAATTCACTATGTTATCAACTCAACTTGCAGCAATGAAAAATCAGATGCTTATTCAGTTTAACAACATGAAGTTAAGGGTTATGCAAGTAGTAGCTACAACTAATGCAGTCCAATAGGTAAAGTCATGGTGTAAGGTTTGTGGAAGTGGTGAGCATACAACATATGCTTGTGCGGTTAATCCAGATTCTATTAGTTATGCGGGGAATGGAAATCATCAGGGACAACATAATTATGGTGAAACTTACAATTTGAATTCAATAAAGCATCCCAATTTCTTATGGGGTGGAAATTAGGCATAGACCAATAATCAGTATAAGGGGCTAGTGCAACATAATCAATACAATTAGGCCACAACTTAAACAAGCAATTTAAAGGAGATGATGAAGCAACTTCTAGCTTCTCTCACACAGTTAGCAACAGATATAAAGAACCAATAGTTGATTATAAAGAATTTAGAGCTAAAAATTGGTTAGACTATGGGATCACAAAACAAAAGACCTCAAAGAGCTTGCCTTGTGATATAGGGGTAAATCTAAAGCATGAAAATGCTGTCATAATGAGGAGTGGTTTGAAATTAAAGGAGTTAGAATCAGAGCAGGATAGTGCTGCAGCTACTGATGATGAATCTAAAAAGAATAAGGAAAAATAGTCAAAGAAAAAGTTGTAAGTAATGAAAATCAAGTGGAGAAGAAGACTCTACTTTTACCATTCCCTCAAAGGCAGCAAAAGTACCAAGCAGAGATAAGTTACAAGAAGTTTTATGACCTTATAAAGTAGGTTTATGTCAATCTTACTCTTGTTGATATCCTGCAAAGTGTTATGAAATATACCGAGTATCTGAAAGACATAGTGGTAAACAAGAATTGGCTGACAGAGTATGCTACAGTAGTACTTACTGTAGAGTGCACATTGAAGATATAGAAAAAATAGCCCACAAAGATGAAAGATCCAAGTAATTTTACTTTGTAGATCACCATCGGGCATGCCATCACTACTCCTGGGTTGTGTAACTTAGGGGCGAGCATCAATCTTATGCCCACATCTTTGTTCTAAAGGATGGGCCTTAGGAGTCCCACTCACTACCATTATTTTACAATTGGATGATAGGTCACTTGCTTGGACTGATGGAATTATCGAAGATGTACTGGTGTAAGTGGGATCACTGATTTTTCTAGTAAACTTTGCTATTATTGATTTTGAAGCTTATCCGATTATTCCATTTATTTTGGGATGCCCATTCCTAGAAATAGGGTAGTCACTTATTGATGTAGCTGTAGGGAAGATGACTATGAGAAAGTACAACAAAGTGAAGGTTTTTGATGTATAGAAGAAACTGAAGTTGCCTTCTATATATGAAGAATTATCTTCTATATCAGTTATAGACCTTGCTTCTGAGCTCCATCTTCTATTGTTTGATGATCAACTTGAGCTAGATTTGATAGATCATGATCTTTATGGTGATGTAGAGGTGCTAGAATTAGTTTAAATTATGGATTTAGCAGTTATTGACACGAGAAATCTTGCTTTCAAGCCATTAACAGGACAATTAACCCCTCCCCCAAAGCATCTATTGATGAAGCTCCAAAATTAGAGCTCAAGGCTATTTCTCCTTACTTGAAATATCAAAAGCTGAATGAAGCCACTAGAAAGGATCATTATCCTATCTCATTATTGACCAAATATTGGACAGGTTGGTAGGGCAGGAATACTATTTCTTTATAGATTTTTACTCAGGGTATAATTAGATCACAATAGCACTAGAATATTAAGAAAATACCACCTTTACCTATCCATATGGCACATATACATTCAGATGCATGCCTTTTGGCCTCTGTAATGCATCGATAATATTTCAGAGATGCATGATGGCAATTTTCTTTGACGTGGTTGAGGAATTTGTTGAGGCATTCACGGATGATTTTCTATTTATGGTAACTCTTTTGATGTGTGCTTGAAGAATCTAGCACGAGTCTTAGCTCGCTCTGAGGAGACAAACCTTGTACTAAACTCGAAAAAATGCCACTTTTTATCAAGGAAGGAATAGTCCTTGGCCATAAGGTATCATGTTAAGGACTTGAAGTGGACAGAGCCAAAGTTGAAGTAATTGAAAAGCTACCATATCCTATGACAGTGAAGGAAGTGAGAAGTTTTCTGGGACATGCAGGGTTTTACAGGCGATTTATCCAAGATTTTTAGAAGATTGCAAGTCCTACGTGTAAAATATTGGAAAAAGAAGATAAATTTGATTTTGGGGCTGAACGTCAGGAAGCTTTTGAGAGGCTGAAGAAGAAACTAACAGAAGCACCCATCTTGATTTCTCTAGATTGAGCATTACCATTCGAATTGATGTGTGATGCCAGTGATGTGGTTGTTGGAGAAGTTTTAGGGAAGCAAAAAGACAAGGTATTTTGTTCTATTTATTATGCAAGTAAAGTATTAAATGATGCCTAGATGAATTACACAGTCACAAAAAAAAGAAACTAGCACTTGTCTATGCGTTCGACAAATTCAGATCATACTTGGTGGGCAGCAAGGTAATTGTTCACACAGACCATGCTGCCATCAAGTATTTGCTCAACAAAAAGTATGCAAACCCACAATTGATCAGGTGGATTCTATTGCTTCAAGAATTTAACCTAGAAGTGCATGACCAAAAAAGAGTGAATAATTAAGTGATAGATCATCTATCAAGGCTAGAGAATCGTGATCATATTGCTGATGTTTCACTTTGCATCCGGGAAGAGTTTCTAGATGAGAAATTTCTTGCACTTGATGTTTGTGAGTTTTATTGGTATGCATACATTGTGAATTTTTTTGTGTGTAGGGTTTACCCTTCTAAAGCTATCAATCAACTGATAAAGAAGTTGTTACATGATTCTCATGCATACATAGGTGGCCTTAGTAAGTGCTAGAGGGTCAAGTCTAGATAGTTTCAGGAGTTGTGTAGGAGTTCTATCACTTACTAAGGACCACATACAGTCTATATGTTGTAAATAGGTTCATAGGTGACCTTAGTAATTGGTCATTGATCTTAATTTGTCTGAATCATTTTGAAATCGTTTCTTAGTGTTTTTATGTAACCTATATACACTCCTATTCTATTTTTAGTCCTTATTATGTACGTTTAGTCAAGTCTTCCTATTTTATTTAGGATTTGATTTCTAGTTTTTCTTGTAATCGATAATACCCTTTAGAGTTTGTTTAGTAGATATATGCTAGAGAGGCAGAGAGAGGCCCTTTGGGGATGAGTGTACAACATTCACAAGAATTTTTTGGTTCTAAGATTGACTTGTGATCTTGAGATCCTATTTCTCTTAGTTTGTTTTTGATTTGTTATTCAATTTTAGACTTTGATATTTCTTCTTTCATTATCATTAGATTGATTTTGTAATTTTGTCTGTAGATTCCATAATTGCTTTCATAACTATGAAAGGCTAATTCCCTTAGCTATGGTTGTGGAAACACTGGAAAATTAACGAGGTGGAGAAAGTGTCAAGTTGTTCTAGATAAATATTCTTGCATGTATTGAATTTCTTTGTTCTTATTGATTTCTTAGGGTGGACGACATTAAGATCCCGCCTATATTTACTACCTGCTTTACAAGAGATGTACAGAGTAGGAAAAGAAGATCACAACAGTAATTTGGAGATTAATTGTCGATCTAGGCTAATCAACATCATCTACGTAAGACAATTATGTTTCAGCTAATAACTTAAGACTCAAAGGGTGATAGTTAACTGGGATCTAAGATAAGGGTTAGTAAACCATCATCCTAAGACTCAAAAGGTAAATGATGAAATTAGTCAATGAGTCCAAAAGACAATTAAAGGTACATAACTTATAAGATTCTGCATGCAAGGTATTGGAATAGTTCGATAGTGCATGATAAGTCTACCGAGTTAGAAGCCAGCCAAACACAAGCCTAGTATTCATATTTGATTGATTACAACCAAAAATATCCAAATCTTGTTACTTTTACAATTTCAGCAGATCCCCATATTTTCTTTCTCTGTACTGTCTGGTGATTTCAATAAATTCAAGTCAGATATCTGACGTATTTCCTATGGGATCGACCCCAATCTAGTTGAGTTACTATATTTTGACATTGAACATGATATAAAAAAGCCCACAATACACAAGATCACATGAAGAATAAGAATCTATGGGAACAAAGCAACAACACAATACAAGATAACAAGACACAACTTCAATGATTTGCAATAAAGAAAGATAACTAGTTTGACATACAATATCACAACATCTAAGAACTAAAATATGTATCAAATACCAAGAACCTTATATCTAGTGATATCAATACCAAACTCCTATGTGAACCTAAGAGGAACTCAAGAATCCTAAGATCTCACGTTTCTAGCCAAAAAATAACACAAGTGTCACTACATTTACCCTAGTTACGGTGGAGATATTCTCTCAAGAGAGAGATGTTTCAAGTGTTGAAAAAATATCCAAAATTAACTAAGGCTGAAAATAACCCTAACAAAAGCTACTTATAGTCTATTACAAAAAAGATAAAGATGACCAAGTCACCCTTAATGAAAAAGGGGCAGTCCTTGAGTGTAAGAAGGGACGGATTTGGAGTATTCTAAAGCCCCTCTCCACACTTCATAATGTGTAATCCCTTTGATGGACTTATAACAAACTCACACACGGCCATATTCATGAATATGCCTTGAAGTTTTTGTAACTCCCAAGCTTGGATCCTTATCAATGGTCTTAAGCTTGCTGCACCCGTATTATCCTCTCTATCTTAAAAGGATTTGACATCAAATTCCCAGCTATATCATCCTCAATGGTGTCAATAAGTGAGAGGTCACACACATTGGATGTGTTGTGCACCTGATATTTCGGAGGATGATCAGCCTTGTATACTTTGCTATTGATCCTTTCAAGCACTTGAAAAGGACCATCACCCCTCAGGATTAACTTGTCTTTCCTTTGTGTTGTAAACTAATCTTTCCTAAGGTGCACCCATACCCAATCTCCCATTTCTAGAACAAGCCTTCTCCTCCCCTTGTTGTCCCTCTTAGTAAATTTTTGGTTCCTCTTTTCAAGTTGTAGACTCACCTTTTCATGAAAATTTTTCGTGGTTGTGGCCCCTTTGCTTCCATCTAAGCTCAACACAAGATCACTAGACAAAGGAGTTAGATCCAAAAGTGTAAGGAGGTTTAGGCCATATACACACTCAAAGGGAGATGAGTCGACATTGAAGTGCCAAACATACCCATACTTGAATGGATAACATGATTATAAGAAGACTCAACTAGGGGTAGGTGATCCTCCCAAGAAGTCATCTTACCTTTAACCATGGATCATAGCATAGAACCCAAGGCCCTATTTACTACTTTCGTTTGGCCATCGGTTTGTAGGTGGAAAAAGGTTGAAAATAGAAACTTTGAACAAAGCCTAAACTACATCGACTTCCATTTATCTTAACAACATGTTCCACAAATAATGAAGCTACACTAGATACATCCTTACTCTTAGAACATGGGATGAAATATGCCATCTTTGAGAATTGGTCATCCACAACAAAAATGCTATCCCTACCTCTTCTTGTCCTTGGAAGCCCCAAAACAAAGTCCATAAATATGTCACACCAAGGATGTAAAGGAGTGGGAGGTGGGATATACAATCCTTGAGGGAGAAGGTGTGATTTGACACTTCTACAATCCATATATTGACCACAAAACTTAGCAACATATTTGCGCAGCTTAGGCTAATAGAATTGTTCCTCTAAGATCCCAAGTGTCTTCTCAACCCCAAAGTGTCCAATTAAAATACCATCATGTATCTCTCTCACAAATAATTCTCTCCAAGAACTAGAGAGCACACACAACCTTCTTTCTTTGAAAAGTACCCATCAAACTAAGAATAGGGAGTGGAATTCCCATCCTTGAGCTACTTTTCCCTACCCCACTCTTCATATTTCTAAAATATAAGAGCAAAGGTAGGGTCCTTGGGATACAATAATTTGAGGCTCTCAAATCCCATCAACTTGGAACATAAGGTAGAAATATTCACGTGTTACCTAGATAATAGGTTGGTAACAATATTTTCCTTTCCTTTTTTGTAGTGAATGCCATAAGGAAAGGTCACTAGGAATTCAATTCACTTAGCATGAAATTTGTTGAGCTCATCTTAGGACCTAAGATATTTCAAGGATTCATGGTTCGTTCGGATCACAAACTCTTCATGCCACAAGTAGTGTTGCCAATTACCTAAAGCTCTAATCAAGGCATATAACTCTAGATCATAAGTGGAATAATTTAGATTCACGCCCTTGAGATTTTCACTAAAATAGGAAATAGGTTTGAGATCTTGCATTAAGATGGCCCCTATTCCTAGTTTACTTGCATCACAGTCAACTTCAAACATCTTATCAAAGTTGGGTAATTATAACAAAGGGGTAGAAATGAGCATATCTTTCAAGGTTTCAAAGGCCGTAGCTTGTTCATTACCCCACTTAAATGGTTGATCTTTTTGGATGACCTCAGTCAAGGGAGTGATAATGTTATGAAACCCTTTGACAAAGTACCTATAAAAACTAGCCAACCCATGGAAGCTTCGGACTTCACTAATGGATTTTTGAGTTGGCCAATTCTTTATAGCCTCTATCTTGGATTCATCTACTTCGACTCCTCTTGAGCTTACAACAAACCCCAAGAACACAACTTCATCAACACCAAAAGAACATTTATCAAGATTAGAATACAACTTTTCCTTTCTATGGACATCAAAGACACTCTGCAAATGTATCATATGTCCTTCAAGGGACTTACTATAAACCAAGATATCATCAAAATACACAACAACAAAATTTCTGATGAACAGTTTCGTCACATGATTCTTTAACCGCATGAAAGTCCTAGGAGGATTAGTAAGGCCGAATTGTTTGACCATCCATTCATAGAGACCAAATTTGGTGTTGAAGGCGGTTTTTCATTCATCACCCAGTTGTATTCTAATATGGTGATAGCTACTACTAAGATCAATCTTTGAAAACACACAAGAGCCACTCAACTCATCAAGTATATCATCTAATCTAGGAATGAGATAGCGATACTTTATCGTGATTTTGTTAATGGCCCGACAGTCCAAACACATGCACCAAGTTCCATTTTTATTTATCACTAACAATATCAGGTTCACACAAGGACTCTTACTTTATTTGATTACCCCCTTTTAAGGAGTTTCTCAACTTGTCTTTGAAGTTATTTGGTATCTATAGGGTTACTTTGATAAGCCAGTTTATTTACCAATTGTGAGCCTAACACGAAGTCTATTTGATGTTTAATTCCCCTAAGTTGGGGTAACCCTTATAGGAATTCCTTTGGAAATACATCTTCAAATTCTTGCAAAATAAGAGAAATAGAAAGGGGAGCAAGAGAAGTAGAAGGGTTAGTATCAAAAGCATAGGCTAGGAGAAGCATGAGTGTTGTGTCATCATGCTCCTTGAATAGATCCCTCTTCCTAGAAAACATCACCATAGCCTTTTTAACCCTTGAAGTTGAGACTCCCCCGACTTTCTCACTCTTTCCATTTTAGGATTCCCTTCCCCTTTCCCCCTTTTCTTTCAACTCCCTTATTTGTTGATGAACTTCACTCACTTGTGATGGTAAAAGTGGATCGAGTGTGAACTTTTTGCCCTTGAATTCAAATGAGTACCGGTTGGTTCTACCATCATGTTTGGTAGACCTATCATATTTCTATGACCTACCTAATAGTAAGTGACACACTTGCATCAGGATTATACCACAAAATATCTTATCTTCATAGTTTTCCACCTTAAACTGGATCACTACTTGTCAGGTTACTTTCAATTATCTACACTTATTCAGCCATTGGATCTTATACGGGCTAGCATGTGGGATAGTAGGCATCTTTAAATAGTCAACCATAGCAGCACTAGCAACATTTGCACAACTCCCACTATCAATAATCAAGGAACACACACCTCCCATAACAAGGCATTTGGTATGAAAAAGGTTCTCTCTTTGACTAGGATCATCCAATTCCTTACTAATCATACCTCTACTCAACACAAAATTAGGTACCTCAAGTTCACCATCTTGTGGCCAAGTATCCTCCTCATCACCCTCACCTTGTTTTTTGGCTTCTCTTTGCTCTTAATTTTAAGATTCATCATCATATTTATCCGGTTCAATTCCCACCTCTTCCCTAAGGTAATATAATTTTCACTCCCTTAGGCTTACATTCTTCTAGTTTGGACAGTCACTAGTCTTGTGTCTCCACCCTTGACATTTGGAGCATTAAAATCCCTTAGAATTGGAAATAGGATTCGATTTACCTTCAAACCTAGGTGGTTGATGTTGGGCAGCCTTGGTCATGGGTTGAGATGAATAAGATGGGGTATTTTTAGGCTTGTTCCATCCTGGCGATGACTGAGTCACCTCACCTCTTTGTTAGTAGACCAACCCAAGGCTTGAAAACTCTTTGCCATGTACTCTTCTTGATCTCCCTTTCAATCTCTAAAGTCGCTTGGAATATACCATCAATAGTCTCAAAATGATCAAGTTTCAAAATGAGTTGTTGAAACTCATCATAGTAAGCCATGACGTTGTTACTACCTTACCTCAAATTGTACAATTTGGCAATGAGTTCACGTTGTTAGCTCTCCGGTAAGTACCTTTGCCTCATAAGGTACCTTAAAATAATCCAAGGAGGGGGTTGTCCCTCAATCAATACATTTCCAAACCATTTGACATACTCCTACCAAGTAGTAGAATAACCTTCAAAGTGAGCTATCACATAACAAATTTTGTTTCCTCGATAAGATTATTAACTTGGAAGATTATCTCACATGCACTCCCATGCAAGAAACTCTTCGGGATCACTCTCACCTTTAAAGATTGGAAGACCCACCTTGATGGAGTTTATTCCTACATCCCTATCTCTATTGCCTTGATGATTCTCGTGGCCAACTTTACCTCATGCCCAGGAAATTCCCTTGGTCCCATATGCCTTCCTCTCATCCCTTATTCCATTATATATGTTTAATCATAAGATCCATTCCACTCTTATTGATCCTCTCTACCATATTCTTCTACATGGATCAGTGGATTTTGGACAAGTGAAACTTAATATAGAGGATTTAGATTTGGTAGAGGTGGAGGCCTTTGGTTTAGTGGGGCTTGGAATGGAGGGTTCAGATTTAGGGGTGGAATTTGGGTTCTAAGTCCTTCTTGTTAGACTTGATTAAGTTGAAGCTGGATTGGTCTATTAGGGTCTCGACTTTGGGAATATTGGGTGGCTTGATTTGTTGCATTTGGTGGTGGTATTAGTGGATTTAATAGTTGGTGTAAAGTCTCGAGGGTAATGGTTACGAAAGTGCTATGATCATGCCCACCTAATAAAACATGGTAGTGTTGAGGAATAAAAGGGTTACGGAAGTGCTATGATCATGCCCACCTAATAAAACATGGTAGTGTTGAGGAATAGAAGGGTGGTAATTCCTCTGAATCTCCACATGTTCCAACCTCCCACTCAAAGTAGACAATCACCATACATCAATGTCATTTCCCCTTTGATTGACCCTACATCCGCCCCCAACCTTTCAAGGCTTTGTTGGATAGCCTCAAGTGTGGCCTTGAAAGTATCACTGGCATTCTGGTCCACGGTTTGGGAGGTTGTTCCCTCCATTGCAAATGTACTTAAGAATCACCTACAAAACAATAAACAAGTTAGGTCAAAATAGTCTCACCCCACTTTCACACTTCTAGTTACCTTACACTTAGCTTCAAAATTATTGTAAGTCAGCTTGTAACCCATGAGAAGTTGAGGGATGAGTTTGCTCTTGTCTGGAATATATTTTCATTTGAAAATCAAATAAATATTGTTGGACTTGATCCAAGAGTTTACAATAATTCAAAAAGATAAAAGCACACAACAAACGCACACACGAATAAAGCAGACTCAAAACTAACTCACAACCTAGTAGATGATTACTAATTTGTAAATTAGTATTAGAATCAATAAAGGAAACTATAGGAACAAAAAAAACTAAGAATCCAAAATTTTGAGCCTACAATTAGTGAGTTGTATGGAAATAGGTAATGTTGCAGTCTTGGATTGGTTGTGGATTTTGAAGAGTTCTTGTTTCTCCAACTTTGAATTTTTGTTCAACTTTCAATTTAGAAGAGTGAAAAATCAGCTTTGGGGAGAAGACAACAAGTTTTGGAGACTTATTTACATTCAAAAAGGTTTGACTTTGTTTGTACCTTTTTGGTAAAACACTTTTTTGAAGGGTTGTTAGCCCTTTCCTCATTTGTTAGTCTTGGAAAGTCCCCTTTTTCCCTTTTGGTAACAACTCTTTTGAAAATATTTTTATCCCCTAACTTATTTGGTATATTTTTTAGGGGTTATTTTCAAGAAAAACACAAGACTACTCTTTTCCTCTTAGTCTTTAGATCAAAACACCACTATTGAAGATTCTTCTTGCAATAAGACATGAAAATTGATCAAGAACACCAAGCACCTTGAAAACCAAGATTTATGTTGGACCTCCAAATTATAACAACACTTTTTAAAACTCAAATCCGTAACAACAATATCAACAACACATCTTTAAACCTTGAATCAACAACAACAACACCAACTACACACGTCCAAGCTTAGAATCCGCAACAACAATATATAGACAAGCTCAAACTTGGATCTAGACTCTATTAGTGTTAGTGAGGAAGAACTAACACTAGTAACAATCAAAACACACAAAGGACTCCTAAATATAGACTCAAAGTTTCGGCCAAGGTACAAATAAGAACAACTATTTCTCGGCCAAACAAGAACAAACGCTAATTTTTTTCAAGTTAACAAGCCCAAGATTGATTCTGTAGGAACGAAATCTACTTGACTCTGATACCAAATGATAGTAAACAGCCCATAATACACAATATAACATGAAAATCAAGGATTTACGAGAACAAAACTACAATGCAATACAAGATAACAAGACACAACTTTAGCGGTTGCAATAAAGAGAGAGAACTAGTTTGACATATAATACCACAACATCTAAGAACTGAAATATGTATCAAATACTAAGACCCTTATACCTAGTGATATCAAAACCAAACTCCTGCGTGAACCCAAGAGGAACTCAAGCACCCCAAGAACTCATATTTCTAGCCAAAAGACAACACAAGTGTCACTATACTTACCCTAGTTATGGTGGAGCTATTCTCTTAAGAGAGAGAGAGAGAGATGTTTCAACTGTTTCAAGTGTTATAACAGTATCCAAAATGAACTAAGGCTGAAAATAACCCTAATAAAACTTACTTATAGTCTATTACAAAAGAGATGAAAATGACCAAGTCACCCTTAATGAAAAAGGGACGGTCCTTGAGTGTAAGAAAGGGCAGCTTTGGAGTGTTCTAAGGTCTATCTTCACACTTCAATATGTGAAATCCCTTTGATTGACTTATAACAGACTCACACATGGCCATATTGTTGAACGTGCCTTGAAGTTTTTGTAACTCCCGAGCTTGACTCCTTGTGAATGGTCTTGAGCTTGTTGCACCCGTATCTGACCACTTTATCCTTCTAAGGAGGAATAGTTTAGGCGTTACCAAGACTCAAACCACACCATTAAGAAAAGAAACTTATGTGCTTGTACAAAATGTTTGTTTATTTTCTTTCACAAGCATTGATAGATAGTGGTTTAAGTAATAATTATGATTATTAAATTGCTCTTTTTATTTTATTTTAAAAAAGTCACTCATTTTTATCCATTATCCTATAAAATAACTCCTACAAAAATAATGCTAGAAATTGATGTAAATGGTCCCTTATGTTTGAATCCATCTAAAACAATTGCTAACTTAACGAATAATGACCTGAATAAATTGTTATGCAGATTTGTTTATGCTTTTAATATACGCCATTTTAATTACTGTGTTTTATTTGTTTCATTTCATATAATCATTATTTGAATAGCCCTAAGATTCTAGGAAGCGTATATTCAATCTGTTTTTAAATTTGAATTCACAATTGTTTTTTTTTATGTACAAAAACTCAAGTCCTTATGGTACCTACTATAATTCGTTGATTGGTAAGACAAAATCATAGCCAAAAATGATAAGTAATTTACTAACAGGCGTGAGAGAGAAAAATAGGATAAAAATATTAAATAAAATAATCAATAGAGAAATACACAAAACATTCATACAAATAGTGAGGGGAAAAACAAATATGTAAACAAATCCCTCAAGATCTGGTATAGTCAATAAAGAGTCACTATAACATAAGGAGTACTAAATGAGTACAATATATACAAAATAGTCTTTGAAGTTACAAAACAAGACTAATTAAAATATAATGAGATAGATTACTTCAACCATAAAAAACTCACCCTAAATCTTCGATCAACAGCTCTGCACCATGATGGCATCAGTGGCAATGACTTGTACTAGGATTTACAGTATAAGTATCAAAAGATGCAATACTTAGTAAGCATCATAAGTGCACGGAGATCAAATAAAATAGAAGTATAAAGTGTGAATATATTATAAAGGTAAGAAAAGAGGGGTCAGAAAGAGGGTAATAGGCTAAAGCTAGATAATTAGGAGAAATATATGTAAACAACTTAAAATGCATAAATAAGTATCTAACTATTACCTAATTGGACCCCTATAAAGTTTGAAAGGTACACAAAATAATAAATAAACCCAACCGCCTCTAACCACGGTAAATGTAGACAACAACCCAAACCAAATATAAACAAGGCCCAAAAGTGTAATACCCCGTGTTTGGAAGCTACTATACATCATACGACTCATTCCCTTGAGTCATACATACTCCATACGAGTCGTGTATGGTAACTCGTACCTAGGGCAGTGTGGAGTAGATAAAGTCTATATTAGATATGAGTTGACCCTACAAGTCAATGATCATGGTATGAGCTGTATGAAGTGAAGTCGTGAGTTCAGCAGAATAGATTCCTTAAGTTTTAGTCCAAGATACGATTGGCTATTTCCTAGTTGTATAGACAAGTAACGAGTCATATGTTACCACTCGTATATTGACCAGGTATACTATCCTTGATTCTGACAAGATTATGAGTGGATGGGCCTAGTCATACCCTCACCATACGAGTCGTATGTTTGACCCATAAAGACTGGCGAGCATTTCAGTAAAGTTTAGTTAAAGGGCTTTTTGGTCTTTTTCCCTCTTATAACTCCCAACCCATGACCCATAACCCTTCAAGAGGTATTGTTTCCCTCTATTCCTTAATGAAATAACAACACTTTCCTCCTTCCATCTTTTAGAACATCAAGATTCGGGTTCCTCTTACTAGTTCATATTTTAAGTCCCAAAGTTCAAGCTTTCTTCACAAGTCAAGAAATTTTAGGTATGTGTATTTTATTAACAAGGTTATTCTTCCATCCTTGTGTCTAAAAAGCATGATTTTAAGGTTGATTTTTCTTGTTTTGAATTAGGGTTTATACCCAAATAGCTATATTCTTGAAGTATGATACCACCAAGTGATTGAAAGATTTAAGTGCATCAAGGTTTACATATATTCATTTTTTGACTTATAAGTTTTGTATTATAATTTGAATTTCATTATCTTAATTGGATCTTGTTGAATATTTCAAGGGGATTATTGAGCATGATATTTATTATGAATTTCTATGAAGTAAAGCATGAATTCCAAGTCCTAAGTGCATGCATTAAGTTTACAAGAAAGTTTAAGCTTTTTAAACTTCATTCACATACATTAAAGCATAATTCAAGGAAGATTGATCTTTTGATCTAAAGATAAAATATAAAATCCACAATTGTTTATCTTGATTATGATTTAAAGTAAAGAGAAGCATAAATGATTTCCATTTTGAAAACTCTTATGCTATTTTAAGGTGGATTTCTTACGTATGAGCATATAAATATTCTGGGAGTATTATTTAGCATCGAGAAGGGAATACGGATGAACAGGTTAAGATTGACCATCAGAAGCCAAGTGGGTCCATGAAAGAGTTCAGTATTCCCACCTAGAAGTGGGAAGAAGTGAACATGGACTTTGTGATGGATTTTCCTCGTACTCGTCGCCAGCATGATTTAGTTTAGGTCATTGTAGACAAGATGACCAAATCAGCTCATTTTCTACTACTCCATACCTCTTATTCCGCTGAGGATTATGCCAAACTCTATATTAGGGAGTTGGTCAGATTGCACGGTGTTCCATTGTCCATTATCTCAAATAGAGATACCCAGTTTACCTCTCATTTTTGGAAAACATTCCAAAAGGTTCTTGGTACCTGAGTTCACCTCAGTACAATCTTTTATCATCAGACAGATGGTCAAGTAGAAAGGACCATTCAGACTTTAGAAGCTATGCTACGAGCGTGTGCAATAGACTTTAAAGGTTGTTGGGATGACCACTTTCCTTTGATTTAGTTTGCATATAACAACAACTATCATTCCAATATTCAAATGGCTCTATTTAAGGCACTTATGAAAGGTGGTGTAGATCTCCCATCGGTTGGTTTGAAGTGGGTGAGGCCTCAGTGGTAGGGCCTGACTTGTTATTTGATACCTTACAGAAAGTTTAGTTGATCAGGTAAAGGCTTAAGACAGCTCAGAGCTAAGAAAAATCATACGCAGATGTACGTAGAAAGGATCTCGAGTTCGAGATTGGTGAATTTGTGTATTTGAAAATCTCTCTTATGAAAGGAGTGGAGAGATTTGCAAGAAGGGGAAACTCAGCCCCCGATATGTCGGTCCTAACCGAATTCTCAACCATTTTAGAAAGGTAGCTTACGAGTTTGAGTTGCCTTCAGACTTAGCTTCAGTATATCTAGTGTTCTATGTCTCCTCGCTTATGAAATGCATAGGCGACCCAGTAGTCGTAGTCCCTATAGAGGCATAGATATTCAGAATAGCCTTTCTTATAGAAAGACTCTCATTGAAATTATTGATTAGCAGATTCACAGATTGAGGAACCAAGAAGTCCCTCTAGTCAAAGTTCTTTGGAGAAATCACTCCATTAAAGGAGCTACTTGGGAAGAAGAGGTAGACATAAGGACCAAGTATCCTCACCTCTTCTCTGAAAATTCAAACTTAGCCCAAGGTAACAAGCTTATTTTGAATTTATCAGTCTTATGTTCAGATATAGGTACCAACTTGGTATCAATTAATTAATGTTATATTCTCAGTCATGTATTCACAAATAAGTTCAATGTACTCATGCATCATACATACATGTCCAGTATATAAGCTCAGCTTATAAGTAATCCTAGTAATGCATTCATGAATTATGTTCAGCCATACACTCATGCATAAGATATGCATGTTCAGTATGATAATTCAGTATATCAGTAATTTCAGCCATGAAATTCTGCTTCAGTTGTGTATGTCCAGTGTCTAATCTAATCTATCAGTATTCTCAACTTAATTAGTCTTATTCGAGGATGAATGTTCCCAAGGGAGAGATATTGTAAGACCCCACAAAATCCTAAAATCAACTCAGTCTTTTAAGCTTGCTAAGGGGTCCTAGACTTAGAAAATTCTAGCTAAGTATTCAGACTTAGCATTATTTTGGCCTCTATAAGTTGGAAACTCTATTTTACGACCTCTATGGCCTTAAAATGTCAATCTTTAGGTTGATTCATGATTAGGAATGTCAGTAGGTGTTCCCAAATGAGTGTTTTTTTTAATTTTTTGAACCTCATTTGAACCATGTTTGCGAATCCAAAATAGTGAATCGACGTGATCTCAGCGCGGTCGGAGGCTATCACATTGATCAATATCTTTCCTTGGCTCCCAGTGGCAATTTCGAATGAACCGATGCAGACTCAACGCATAACGTTGGCCATCGCATAGATGCCAATGACACAGCGTATCGATAGTCTAATTTTCATAATTAAAAGCCGCGTCCTTAGGGGTTATTTTGGGTCTTGTTCCCACACCTATTCAGCCCTAAAACATGAGATTCAACCCTCATTGAAAAAAATGTACTTACTTTCTCTCAAATTGATAAGAACCTTAGATGATATAATTTCAAATCCAAGACCCAAGGTTTCACCATTTTTCTTCAAGAATTTAGCAACCAAGGTATGTCAAGTGTTCATCCAAGGGTTCCTTCCATCTTTGGAGTCCACGAAACTCTTTTAAACTTCAAGTAGCTTGATTTCATGCTTTCTATGATTTTGATTCAAGTGTACTCATGATTATTATGTTGATTGGATTTCTATTCCATGATTAAGTGCAAGATTTATGTAAAAACAAATATTATGTATGTAGTATCATGTGAATTTATGTTAAAGCCTTGAAATTATGATGCTCATTTGCTAATTAGTACTATGAGCATATACAATGCCTTCGAAGTGTTTGATGAGTTGTTCATGAGAATTAAATAATGAAATTATATCATTTTAGCATGTATTCAAGTTCATGTCATGCAAGTGTTTGCTAAGTGTCCTAATGAATGAATGATAATCAAGTAGTTATTTATCATGTTTTAAGATTGTGCCAGGTCTTATAATTTATGTTATCGAGTACTAGGGGTATTTAATACCCGACAATTTAGCTGATTACCTAGAGCTATGGTTAGCCTCAGGGTAGTATCAGTTATGTAATGATCAGTAGTACTCTCAGTCGGTTGCAGAACTCAGGAAAAACTCAGTAAACTTAGTATCAGTCCAGTCCGGTTCAGTATTCAGTTTAGGCCTCAGTAAATTCAACCATTTAAGAGAATTCAGTAGTATTCCAATAGTCAATAGAACTTAGTGAACTCAGTTTAGTTCAGTTAGATAGTATAATCAGTAACTGTTCTGTCAAGCCTAGTAAGAACTAGAAAATAGTTCAGTGTTTATTTAGTTGGGAGTAGGATTCAGCACCGAGTAAACCTAGGGATGGGGGTATTCCTGCCAGCAGAGGGTTTGACCCTTAGTAGCTATCCCTGTGTTACAGAACTATACAACCAGTATAGGTTGAGATATTTCCTGCCAGCCTAGGGTTTATACATCTCATACGAGTTTTCCAGCCAGTGAGGGATGATGAAAGAGCTTTCTATTAGAGAGGGTTAACTCATAGTTATCTTTACTCGTGGCCCAGTACTGACACCCTTCCAACTAGGGTTATAGGTTGGACCCCAATCTATTCAAAAAGGGGCATGTCGGTTAGATGATTACCTCTCACAGTCTCAATTTCAGTTCTAGTCTTAGAATAGAACTCAATTCAGTTCTATAGATTCAGGACTATCAGATATAGTCACTCAGTTCAGTATGGAACTTAGTATAGTTCCACAGGATCAAGACTATCAGATACAATCACTCAGTTATCAGCTACATAATATTAGTAAACTCAAATATCAGTAAATCAGTAATTCAAAACTTAGTATCGAGTATTATCACGATCTCAGTTACAGTATATGTATTTATGCATGTACTCTCATTCAATTATATTCTTGTCATTTAGTCAGTATTGTTCATGCATATGAACCCATGCATTTCAGCCTACTTCACTTTTCATACCAATACATTCAAAGTACTTACGTATAGCTTTCTTTTTCTCTATGATGTTTTATATAATAAGATCAGACCCGCGGGCTCCCAATCATACTTAGCAGTTCAGATATTCAGCTGACAGAGTTAGTGGTGAGTCCTCTTAGTTTGAAAACAGGATTATTTTAGTAGTTCAGCTTATTTTTATAGTTTGAAGTTCGTTGGGGACTTGTCCCATCAACTCAATATTTCAGACAGTTTAGAGGCTCTTTCAGGCTAGAGTATTTTTAGACAAATGTATCAGATTTGGTATTTGTTATACCGTATTTAGTTTTATTGTAGTATTGAACCTTATGGCATGTTTTTCGCCTAATTTCTACATAGTATAGTACTATTATTTAGTTATTACAGTAGGTACCAGTCATGGGTTAGGTTATGGTCCTTTGGGATTATGAGCATCGTATAGCATTACAGTTACCTCGTACAAGATATTAACTTGATTTAATTGGGGTCATAGTAGACTAAATGATAAATTCAACCCATTTATAACCTATTAAAACTTCAGATACTGCGGAGGATTATGCAAAAATATATGTTCACGAGTTAGAAATACTTAATGGGATACCCTTATCCATCATTTCATATAGAGGCATACAATTTACTTCACAGTTTTGGTAGTATTTTCAGAATGGCCTTGGTACAAAGGTTAAGCTTAGTACTACTTTTTATATGTAGATTGATGGTCAGGCTGAATGCATAATTCAAACATTAAAAGACATGTTTAGGGTGTGTGTTTTAGACGTTAAAAGAAGTTGGGATTACCATCTACCTTTGATTTAGTTCGCTTATAATAATAGTTATCGTGCTAGGATTTAGATGGTTCCATTTAAAGAGTTGTATGGGCATAGGTGCAGGTCACCTATAGGATGGTTTGAGATCGATGAAGCAGCTTTGATTGGGCTTGAATATTTTCTTAAAGCTATGGAAAAGGTTTAATTGATTCGTGAGAGATTAAAAACTTCTCAAAGTCATCAGAAATTATTTGCTGATGTAAGATAGAGAGAGATTAAATTTGAAGTAGGTATTAGGTATTCTTGAAAGTGTTGCCTATGAAAGGAGTAATGATATTTACAAATAAAGGAAAGTTGAGTCTGCAATTTGTTGGTCTCTATGAGGTAGTGAAGCGTGTAGGAAAGGTTACTTACAAATTAAACCTTCCATCAGAGTTAGCTGCAGTTCACCTGGTGCTCCATGTTTCAATGCTTAAGAAGTATATTGGAAATCCACCGTTAGTGGTTCCCCTAGAGAGTATTGAGGTTAAAGATAACATTACATATGAAGAGATTCATGTGGAGCTACTTTATAGGTAGGTCTGAAGGCTAAGGAATAAGGAAGTAGCATCAGTAAAAGTTCAATGGAGAAACAAATTAGTTGAAGGAGCCACTTGGGAAGCTAAAGTAGACATAATGACCAAGTATCCTCATCTATTTTCCGCTACTTCAGTTCCTACCGAAGGTAAAGTATTATTTCCAGCAAGTTCTTTCTCTTAACCTCCGATTAATTGTGCCAATATCATATCTTATGTTGTAAGAAATTGAGTTCTTATGGTAGTAGTAAAATGGTAAGCTCAGTGTGTAGATGTTGATTCTTTTTCAAAATCCAAATCCTAAGTGAATAACATTCTAGGACGAATGTTTCCAAGGGGAAGATACTGTAATACCTCATGTTTGGAAGATATTATCATCATAAAACTCACTTTCTTGAGTCGTACACACTCCATACGAGTCATGTATGGTAAATAGTACCCAGGGCAATATGGAGTAGATGAAGTCTGTTTTAGATACAAGTTGACCCTATAAATCGTATGATCATGGTACGAGTCGTATGAAGTGAAGCTGTGAGTTAATCAGAATAGGTACCCTAAGTTTCTGTCCAAGATACGATTAGTTGTTTCCAAGTTATATAGACAAGTAACGAGTCATATGTTACCACTCGTATGTTGACTAGTGTATACCATCCTTGATTCTACCAAGCTTATGAGTTGGTGGTCCTAGTCGTACCCTCACCATATGAGTCGTATGTTTGACTCGTAAAGACTGGCGAGCGATTTCTGTAAAGTTCAGTTAAAGGGGTTTTTGGTCTTTTCCTTTTTTATAGCTCTCAACCCATGACCCATAACGCTACAAGAGGCGTTATTTCCCTCTATTCCTCAATCAAATAACAACACTTTCCTCCTTCTATCTTCAAGAACAACAATATTAGGGTTCCTCTTACTAATTCATCTTTCATGTCCCAAAGTTCAAGCTCTCTTCACAAGTCAAGAAATTCCAGGTATGTGGGGTTTATGAACAAGGTTATTCTTCTATCCTTCTACCCAAAACACATGATTTAAAGGTTAATTTTACTTGTTTTGAATTAGCAGTCATACCCAAATAACTATGTTCTTGAAGTATGATACTACCAAGTTATTGAAAGCTTTAAGTGTATCAAGGTTTAGATATATTGATGTTTTGACTTGTAAGATTTGTATTATGATTTGAATTTCATTATCTTGAGTAGATATTGCTGAAAGATTTCAAGGTTATTATTAAGAATGATGTTTTATTATGAATTTCTATGAAACAAAGCAAGAATTCCAAGTCTTAAGTGCAAGCATTAAGTTTATAAGGAAGTTTAAGCTTTTAAAACTTCATTCATATACATTATATCATGATTCAAGGAAGATTGATATTTCAATCTAAAGATAAGATATGAAATCCATAATTGTATATCTTGATTATGATTTAAAGTAAAGAGAAGCAAAACTGGTTTCAATTTTATAAACCCTTATGCTATTTTAAGGTGGATTTCTTAAGTATGAGCATATAAATATTCTGGGAATAGTATTTATCACCGAGAAGGGAATGCAAATGAGTATATCCTAAATTCCTAGAAACTACGAGCCATCGAAGGTTAAGATTTTTCCTAATATGGATGAAGTCCAGTGATCACTTAAGGTTCTATTATGATGGCAAGGATAGAACAGCTCTCCCCAATATGGGTAAGCCGTTGGACTCCATGGTAGCTCACATGGTTTATGTCGGTTAAAAGAATTTCCCTTAAGAAAGAATAAAAGTAAAGACTTTGGAAAATAAGTGTTATGACTCACTAAGTTCACTCACATGCATTATTATTCATGCTTTATGATCTTGCAGTCCTTTAGTTTATTCAAGCTCAAGGTGAGTTATTTACACTTAGCATGCATCATTTTAAAGCTTATATGCATATTCAGTTTTCGTTTTACTTATGCATTCACCCCACATACTCAATACATTACAGAGGTACTGACCCACATATATGTCTATATGCTACATTGTCTTATAATGTAGGTTTTGGTTCTCATTTCCAGCAACACGATTGACTATGGGCATCATCACCTACATCCTAACTTTTTGGTGAGTCCTCATAGTTCGAAGACCTAGCTAATTTGACTTCTGTTCAGTGATGAAATTATTTTAGTAGTTGATTTTTGTTTATGTTCGGGTCAGTAGGGGTCTGTCCCAGTGGCTCTCTAGCCAGTAGTATATTCTTGTCAGACTGTGTATGCTTTAAAAGTTAAAGAGTTGTTTAAATATTTTCAAGTTAAAGACTTTTATTATGATACAAAATCATTTATCTTCAGTTTCTATATTTTTTAGTCACTACTCGTATGAGTTTCCAAGCTAAGTAGATATCATGGGTTGACTTAGGGCTATTCGTAGTCTTAAGTATCTTGTGACATCCAGTGGGTACTTTCAAGGCATTGTAAAAAGTAAGTAAATGCATAGGAATACTAAGATATACAAGAACTGTATTATATACTCCTCTATCCATATTAATGAACCTTGATCAGGATCGAACTGGACTTCCAATTGAAGTTAATGATAATGCATGTCTAAACTTGAACCTTGGCTAAATAAATAATTTAAGATATAAAATCAAGTGTCCAAAATCAAACTGGATAAATAGTCCATTTTCCCTTTTCGGAAAACCAAATTTATTTGCAGTAATATAATTCCAATTTTTAAGTCATAAAATAATCTTATTAGGTCAAAATATCAATATTCCAAGGATATGAGATCAAAAAAATACAACGGAGCAACAAAACCATTCAAATACCAATATTGAATCAATCAATACATAACCTAGATGTTTTACAGTCGTTTACAATAGAAAATATGCTATATTTAAGCGAATTGTTATAATAAAATGGTTTAGATAGCTACATTCCCCGAGGAGCCAAACCTATGGCAAATAGCTACTCGAGCCTAAACTAAGATATGTAACTGTAGTCCCAAGGATACTAAGTACTCTAAGTCAAATCCTAAAGAATAAGCACCTATCGAGATTAATGATTCCATGGTGAAATCTACTCTAAGACCCTTAAACCAACTATAAAAATCATTTTAAGATATATTCAAGACATAATATCCCACCAGAAATTAGCAAATTATCATATGAATACCTTAATCGAGAAAATTCTAGAAGTAGGTAAGTTCTAACCTACCTGGATGTCGAAGAACACACTCACAATCCACTATATTAGAGCTTTTCCCTTTTGTGAAGCCTCTGATTGCAGTCATGGTAACAAAATGATAATTTATGCATCAATATGAGAATAATGATATCCTATTGCAAATTTATGTGTTGGGTCAAAAATCAGTTATGAGGCCCACTTATAGAATTCAAAAATAAAATCGACAATTGTGTCCCTCGTGGGCAAGGATCTCATGCTTAAAATTTGAGCATAACCAGTACTCAATTTCAAGTCCAAATTAGTCCATAAATATTAGAGAAAATGAGAAATTAAGCTAGAATTTAACCTAAATTTGAGCGTAAATAAATGGAAAAACTAAGGAAACATGATCACGGGAAAAAGGATTGTCATACCTTTAACCAAAGAGATGAATCCCAATAGTTTTCCAAGCTTCAAACCAACAATAATGGTGAAAATCGTTAAAATTGTAAAAAGGCAAGCATTTATGCTACCCAAGGTGCCTTCTTTTCGAACGCAGAGACCAATCAGGCCAAACCTTCCAAACGTGATCGGTCCCCTACTAATGCAAAGAATAAGCATGTACCCATTAGGCAAACCTTTTATTTATGAACGTAGCAATCCATCAGCGAATGCAAAGTCAAGAATCATTTACCTTTGCGAATGCACAAAAAAAAAGTCTGCACCAACTGATGAAAAACCAAGAAAATCCTAAATTAGAAATGACTCTAGGGATCTGAAACTAATGCATGATACATGAATTGAACTAATCTTGCAGCTACTGGGACTTTCTATATTGGAATAGTTTCATTTCTGAGATTTCTAATAGTATGAATAAATGAAAAGATGGGAAACAAACAATACGAATCCGACTGCCTGACTATTAAATAGAATTTTTGGCTTTACTAATTAACTCATGCTGAAAACATAAGATCAAATGGGAGCAAAGGATCTAACAATGCATATTATGAAAATGAAGGACTTATAACGTACCTGAATATATGTTAGTGGAACTTCCCTGATCATAGAGATTCTGGAGTGCATAAAATCTATTCTAACACTGACCACTAGTGGTACTGAAAGTGGCTCCCTGATGATGTAAATCTTTACCCCTCTGATCCAAAACTCTACACTCTCGCAACTTGTAGCCTGTCTTACCACAACCAAAACATACCTTATTTCTTACTCTACATGCACCTTGGTGTTTCTTACCACATTCTTCACAAAGTGGATAGGTACGCTCACTTCTCATACTACCTTAGGATTTGGAGCCTGACGCCCCATCAAGATTGCCATCCCTAAACTTTGGTACTGGTGCACTAGCTGAGGATAGAGCTGGGACTAAAAACTTTTGACTATCCTGAGAACGGTTACCACTCTGAGACCTTAGTTGAGAAAAACTAAAACTATCTATTTTGGCTTTCTTTTTCACTCTCTCTCTCTCCTTAGTTTTTTCTGCCTCAATCTGTTGAGCCTGAATTATTAGTCAAGAAAGATCCATGTCTCTATTGAGCATAGTAGTCCGACACTCTTTAACCACCAGCCTAGACACACCGGTTATAAATATACTCATTCTAGATCTAGGGTCAGCCATCTGCTCAGGAACATACTTAGACAATGATTGAACTTAGGAAATACTCCTTCACTAAAATAGAGCCTTGCCTTAGGTTCATGAACTCTTCTACCTTAGCTTCCCTCATTTCAAGTGGGAAAAACTTATCTAAGAACATATCCTAAAATATCTGCGAAGTTATGGGAGCTATATCCTCCCCTCTACTCTTCTTCCACATACTACGCAATCATGAGCAACACCGTCAACCTATAGGATGCCAATTCTACACTCTCTTCTTCAGAGACATGCATGATTTGGGTGATCTTCTTCACCTCCTTAAGATAAAGCCATGGGTCCTCGCTTGCTATTGACCCAAAGAATTTTGGTGGGTTTATTCTCATGAAATTTTCGATCCTGGCTGCGACTAAATCCCCATCTTGCTGAGGTTGGGTTAGCGCCTGAAAAAGCTACCTGAAACTCTGTATGTGACATATTTCATCAAAGGATCTACAGGCTGAGGTGGCTGGTTATCATTTCTACAGGCATTATCTCTGTGAGGAGGTATATTCTGTAAATGAAAGAATGAATAGATTAGACTAAGAGTCTTAAATTGATCTCATGTTCACTCGCACGACATGAATACTAAAAGAAGATAAACTATTCCTAAAACATATTATAGCCTCTTGTACATAAATGTAGTGCGCAACACACCCATGCACAAGACTCTACTAGATGTGGCTTTCAGACTTCCTAGGACATTGTTGAACCTTAGGCTCTGATACCTAGTTTGTAACGCCTCGAGTCTAGTACATCGGACGCTATAGGATGCTCATAATCTCAAAGGACCACAAGCTAACCCTTGACTGATATTTGCAACTGAGCACTAAATAATATACTATAAAAATGTAGAAAACTGATGAAAAACTTTCCATAAGGTTAAAACATCTGAAATACAACTGAAAACGGAATACTAATACAACTATCTGAACATATAGTTGGAAAAACTTCAGTCTGGAAGCCTTTAACTGTCTGAATAAGGAGTTGAATGGGACAATCCCCCAACTAACTCCATCTACTAAAAATACTGAATCGAATGCAATAAAATGAAATAAGAACCATCCTTGAATGATGAAGACTCACTGCTATCTACTACTGGTGGCTAAATCGGACTGCTAAGGGTGCTCTGGATCTTGTGTTTCTAAACCTATGGTATAAAACACCATAGTGCAGGAAAGTATGCATCAGTACATGAGAATATACTGGTATGCTAGATGGGGTAAGGCTAAATGCAAAGGCTCATATGCACGAACTACGGCTGACTAAATAACATGAGTATACAAAATGAGAAATTACATGGATGAATGCATAAACTATAATTGAAATAATAGTAACACTGAATACTAATTTCAACTAACTGGATTACTGATAACTGGGTTTACTAAATTCTAAATACTAATTTACTAACATTTGAGTTTACTAACTCTAGAATAATGAATAACTGAGTCTACTAATATTGATCTCAGAGTTTTTATAATACTGATTTACTATATATGAGATCAGTCCTATCTAACGGTGATCGCTGAATCTACTGATACTGATTCTGATTGATTGTACCTAAGATCAGTCCTATCTAGTGGGTGATCTCTGAATCTCTGAATGATAAAAATGATTGACAATATTTGAGATTAGTCCTATCTAATGGGTGATCTCTAAATTCTATGGAACTACCTAAGTTCCTTACTGAGCTGAGTGACTGTACCTAACAGTCCTGATTTTTGTAATACTGCACTGAGTTCTATTATTGAAGCTGAATTTGAAACTGAGACTGTAGGAGGTAGTCATCTAATCGACATGCCTCAAATCTAAAATAGTTGGGTTCAACCTATAACCCCAGCTGGAAGGGTGTCAGTACTGTGCCACGAGTAAAGACAACTGCTATGGAGTCGGTCCTAATCTAGCGGGTGACCCTTGAGATCAGTCCTGTACTAGTGGGTGATCCCTGAGTATATTAGTACTATATAATGGGTGAAATCTCATGCCTACACTGGATACGTAGTTCTGGAATTTAGGGAATGCTTCTAGGGATCTCAGTCCTATTTAGCGGGTGAGCTCCCATCCCTAGGCTCGCTTGGTGTAGAATCCAACTCCTAACTGAAAGATACTGAACTGATTTCCTAGTTCATACTAGGCTTGACTATACTGTTACTGATCGTACTGATTAACTAAATTGAACTAATCTCACTGAGTTCCATTGACTAATGGAATACTACTGAATTCTGTTAACTGACTGAATGCTACTGAGTTTCTGGACTGAATACTTGAATGCTATTGAGGTATGAACTGAATACTGAACTGGAATAGACTGATACTGAGATTACCGTGTATCTCTAAGTTCTGTAACTGGCTGAGTTCTACTATTCATGGTATGATTGAGATTATCTTGAAAACTGACACAGGCTCTAGACAATCAGCTAAATTGTTGGGTATTAAATACACCCAGGACTCGATAACATAAATAAATAAGGCATGACAATTCTGTAATAGCATAACAATAGTCGATCATTCATAATAAAATCAAGGAGGCGTCTCTTCAAGCACTTGGAAGTCTTAAACATGTAAACGTATAGGGATGCATACCAATGTCCCATAATTCATTCATTAAGGAATGCACGTAAATGGGAGTGCATGCAACATATCATAATTCATTTACTAAGGCCTTTTATTAAACACTTGACATACATTAACTTATACATAATTAGGGATTTCATGCTAAAATGCTATAATGACTCTATTTCCTTCACATAAGCATTTTATCAAATGTATGGGGAGCATACTTTGGTTATACAACAATCAATACAACCAATTAACATGGCTACATGAATAAACTTGCAACTTAAAGGGGTTTATCATGAACATTATGCAAATCATCACATGCTAGGAATAAATCATGAAACTTGTAATCTAGAACATGAATCCCAACTCAACAATAACATAAACATGAACTTCAACTCACATAAATCATGAAAAATCTTAAATATTCAATCTTTATAATTTGAAAAGGGTTCTTCAACTTCTGGGGTGGAAGGGACCCAAGAATCAATATCTAACATACTGTAGTTCTTGATTTTAGGAAGATTGTAGAGAGACTCTTGAATTTGGATCATCAATTGGAAAACCCTAACTTGTTTTTAAGAGAAAATAAGAGAAGAGAGTATATTTTAGTGAAAAATAGGGTTAAATCTTGTATTATCGGGTTATATAGGAGTGGGAAATTGACCTAAATACCCCTCTGGATGCGGATTATAAAAAGCTAAAAACTGAGCACCGACAAAGTTGTTCACACGATGCATTGATGGCATCAACGCGATACTCAATGCTATACTCGACGCGTCGCACCATGATTGCACCAATCCTCAATACTTTTGATTGGAAAATCTTTCACAATATTAACCAACACTATAGGTAACACGACACGCCTGGATCGCATTGGTCTATTATTTTGGGACACTAAACAGTCTAAACACAGTCTAAAAAATTCAAAACTTTTCTAGGAACACCTACTGACCTAGCTGATCATGAATCAACTTAAAAATAGACATTTAATGGTCTTATTGGTCGAGAAATAAGATTTTCAACTTATGAAGGCAAAAAAAGATCCTAAGTGTTAACAGTTAGCTAAAGTTTCTAAGTCTTGGACCTCTTTTTAAGCTTTAACGGACTAAATAAAGCTTTGAATTTTGTAGGGTCTTACACAAAACCTCAAGTAAACAACTTTGGATGCCATTCTGACATTCTCAACATCTCTAAAACATTAATTTTAGGCTAAGGGACCCTTGGTTTGGGTCTCGAGGCTTCCACATTCATTGTAGGCAATTGAATGGAAATTGGTAAAAATGGTTCTTAGGGTATGGTCCCTACTTCTTATTGAAATGACCATAGATAGAAATTTTGATGGCACCATTAAGTCTAGAATATCAAATTTGGTATGGTAGCATAGCATATTTACCTTCACTGTATTTTGAACCAATTTTAAGCACCCAATCATAATTCGTTAGGACTAGCTAAACTTAGCTAGTGCCATGTATTTAGAGGAGTCTTTGAATCAACTAGGGATTACTTAAGTTATGAAAACTTCACTAGTACTGGACTACTTTAGTGGGCCCGGCTAGCTTGACCTGGCTGCTTTAGCAGCCTTTAGGTTTTTTAGAGGTAACCGCTGAAGCAACCCTTGACCATTTTGGCAGACTAGGACGGCTGGAGCTGGGACACTTTATCGGCCCTTTGGCACTTAAACTGTGAATGCTTAAGTGATTACTTAATCGTTTAAGCGACCATCAATGGTGTTATATATATTTTTATTCCTTTTACTATCCAATAATTTTATATAAGTGTATCCACCGTTAGAGACCTCCATAAGCTCAAAAATTATGTAGGAATCAATTATTTAAGATTGGGATTAGTGGTTAAATGCAATGGTGATCCCGATACCTTCAAATTCCTATAATATTTCTTTTAGTTTCTCTCTTAATTCTCCATTTTAATTATTCCTACTGGGGTTATTATTGGGACCAATTCAGGCATATTTTAAGCTTGAATTTGGCTACAGTTTTATGGCGTTTGATCCTTTAGCTACATGGGATGCTATGATGATTTTAGTTTGACAATTTTGTAAGAGGGCCCTATGTAAGACCCTGTAGTGGGCTCTACTACCCTTTTAGCTAGTATACCTAGCTTAAAAATTCTTTAGCTTTAGTTAGACCTGTGAGTACCAGCTTATGCTATTACCTAGAATTGGGTTTACCCTAAACTTGATTTTTAGCCTATTTTCCCTCATTTCCCTCTGGTAGAGTAGTATTTAACCAAGACTGCTCTTCTTTAACCTAGTAATTGGAGACTCACCTTAGTTTAGTAGACTTACCTCCCTAAGATTGGTATTTATGACCTTATGGTCTTGAAATAGGCTTACAAACCTTGGAGTTTGTTCGACCCCAAAAGTTTTATGATTTAAATTTGGTACTTTCTATGTTTTTTATGGTGATTTCAAGGTTGACTTATGATATGGGATGATAGTGGGACCATTAGAAAGTGTTTTGGAAATTTTGGAATGTATTTTGGAATATTTTGGGACTCCAAAATAGTAAGGGTCCACATTAAGGGTGTGCCATGGAGGACAAACATACCCTTACCTAAAAAGAGTGAAGGTTGCGATAGAGCATGATACACTTATATCATTTTGCGATAAGGGCATGCCACACTCTTGGAGTGGCGTGATAAGGGCATGCCATGCTCAGGGTGCAGAAATGCCATTTTTATTTGAGCTTGGGGTCGAGGGATTTTTTGTATTTTTCCTATTAAATGACTTCCTTAAGGTATTAAATGTAAAACCCACCCTCATAACTTAGATTAAAGTGATCCCACTCCCCCAAAACTCTCAAGAACACAAAAGTAGAAGCTTTTCATAAAAATTTAAGTTTCTCTCAAGAAATTCCAAAATTTTAGGTATGTGGGGTTTGAACAAGGATAATATTTTATCCTTTTCCCAAAATATTTGATTTTGCAATTTGATTAATGGCATTTTTTATAGGGGTAATACCAATTTTTCATATTTTTGACATTATGAAATTTTCACGTGATTTAAAGTTTAGTTTGCACAAGAATATACCCTTAATTATGATTTTACGTACATACTTGCCATTATGAGATGAATCTCAAAGTTTTTACATGAATTTTTATGGGTTGATAAATGTATATGAGTTTTAACATGATTTACATAGTTCGTAAACAAGAGCATATGAATTTACAAGGATCTACTCGATTTACAAGAAAGTTTATACTTACCATTTTAGAATTTAAATTGTTATAGTATGATTCAAAATTCAACTATGATCTTGATCATAGATATGTCATGAGATAAATTCCTTTATGAGTATGATTTAAATAAGAGAAGCATAGTTGTTTTTAGTTTATAAACTCATAGGTTTTTTTTAAAGTGAATTTCATTAGTATGAGCATACAGTTTATATAAATTTTGGGAGCAGTAATTAGAATTGAGAGGGTAATGTGAGTTCAGCACAGTCTATTTCTCAGAAACTATGTACCATCGTAGGTTTATGAGCCTGGCCAGTGTAATGACTCTCTAGGTCATTTACTTAATTTGCATGTATTTTTGGCATTTTGAGCCATTTCACAGTGGCTACAGGTCATTTATGACTTGCTAAAACATTTGGTTCTGTGATTAGACAGTTCGTTTGGATTTTAGGCTCATATCTCTATTTTCGAGCTTTCACTATTTAAGATTTGTTAACCTAGTAGATGACCTTAAGGTCCTGAGGCTTCTAGACTCATTTTGGGCTATTGGGTGTATTATGCAAAAAATGAAACTATAGGTGTGGGCTCCACATGTAGTCAAAATCATTCTGATTGAAAGTTTAGATGGTACTATTGAGCCTAAAATGTCAAATTTGGTATGGTAGCATATTATGTTTGGGCGCACGGGGTTCTGTATGAATCCCAAACACCCAATCAAAGTCCGTTCTAGAGTTAGAAAAATTTTGTACAGGTTACTGGTGTACTCGCAATTGCGATAGCACTAAATTGCGATTGTGATAGCCATAATTTTGATCTCCAAGTGAGTTTTATGCAAAATCGCGATTCAAAAGGAAAAATCACAATCATCCTATGTGTTTTCTTCTTTTTCCAAGAATCCAATTCGTGAAGGGTAAATTGCAATCACCATATGCATTTCACCCTTTGTAGGTAGTGATCACAATTTCAGGGTCACAATCCCGACTCTTGAACATATATTTAATCCTCTTCTCCAGCTCAATTTTTCATCACTCTTTCCACTATTTTTACACCATTTTTAGAGCTTAAATAAAGTAAAAGAGTGGGAAATCATCCAAATAAGCTAAGGCAATCTAGCCTAATCCTTTTTGGTCATTTTCCACTCATTTTTCCTTTGATTTCCACCCAAATTCTTGGTAAATTCTTAAAAATTATGGCTTTAAATTCCTAAAATTTAAAGCGTTGATTTGAGACCAAAATTGTACTATATTTTTACTCAAATTTTGATCACAACTTCCTTGTCCTTCAAGGGACCTTGTGATGGATTCAATTTTAGATTCCATTTACGAGCCCCGTGGGCCCGTTCCTAACCCAAAATTTTACCCAACCAATTATATGGAAATATGGGTCTTGTTTGACTCCTAATGATGCATCGATTATGATTTTTATAGTGTAGCAACATTCCAAGATCATGGAGTGAAGATGGATGTTTGTGGACGATTCAAGGATTTATTGTTCAGTTTTGAGGTAGGCTTCTATCTACTCTTCTTCACAAGATGATGTATTTTATATACTATATGTAAATGAGAATGTTAAGATTGATCTTCAGTAAAACACTGTGACTTAACCTATTCTACTAAAATTGAGGATTAGATGGGTGAATTAACCCATAAGGTGAAATGATTATTAACTTCTATAATTCTATTACCTTCTTTATAGATAGAGCTAGTTCATGGAAATTTTATGATGATATTCTAGATATGAAATGAGATTTAGGTATTCAAAGCATAGATAGTTTGCTTGACCTTATTTGGACTATTTAGGCTACTGTGAAATCGTATATTATGAGTAAATGGCTTTGTTGCTCATGTCTTAGGTGAATTTAGCATTGTGGATCATTTTTGTAAGAGAATTGCCTTAGTTGTTACAATTTAGGAGAAATTGCTTTAGTTGCTCATGCTTTAGGTGTAATTTCAATCATAGGGCTAATTATGGCTTACTTATCATCTAGGAGTGTTGTGGATGCCTTAACCTAGACTTAGATGGAAATTGCCTAAATATGGATTTAGAGAATTAGAAGTGGGTTCCTCCGACCCACCTTAGGCCAAGACTCATGTTATCCTTTATTGGCTTATTTATGTATGTTAGACATAGTTGAGACTAATGAGCCTTTAGTATAAGATTAGTTCGTGAATCAATGAATGATGATGGTTCTTATTAAATTTTGGCATATGCCCCGTAGATATAATACACCTCATAAATATGATTTGCCATATAGATATGGGATGGCTTATAGGTATGGATATTGATATAGATTTTGGATATGCTTAATCTTATATCTTATTGATGTTAGTCTTGATATAGATTTTGAATATGGCTAAGATTATAACATATGATTATGTCGAGTATACATTTGAGCCTCAGTCGTGATTATTATACTGTAGTTATTTTGGACACATTATTAGGCCTATTGCCATGTTCATGATATTAGATGGTTTGGTGTTGGGAAGTATTCTATTCTTTCAAAAGAAATGGTCATAGTTTATCTGTATATTGATGCTTATGATTTCCTTATTTGAATACTGGTGATGAAATGCATAGACTTAGTACATTCATGATCACTAAATATGGTAAATGGTATGATTCTACCTAAAATATGATTGTACTATGTTTTTCCTAAAGAAGGGATAAAGCCCTCTTTTCACCTTAAAAATAGATTACTTCATAATGGGAATAGTACAATCTTAATGGATGACTTATGTGCATTGAGATTGACAATAGTGATTTAAAGATTTGGCTGAGGTAAATTCTAGTCCATAGCTTTACTACTACCATTTCTTTGGTTGAGAAAGATCCAACCCTTTCTATATTCCAATGATGATTTAGTCCCAAAGTACCTTGATAAATGGATTTATGAAGTTATACTCTTTTGGCCACGATTTTAGCCATGTAGTTATATACATATGTAAATCTTGTATTGAATACATAGTCAATGGATTATGGATTGATATATACATACCAGTTCAGGTCCGGTGATTGATGATTATATTGATGATATGAGTTTTATGTTAAGTTTGGTGGGTGATAATTATGATATTGAGGATATTGATTATAATATTAATGTTATATATATATATATATATAAATCTGTTGGTTTAAGTCCAGATATTGATTATAAAATTAATAATAATATAGTGGTTAACATATTATGGATTCACCTGACATTTTCATAAATTTTTATTGCCTATCACCAGTATGCGCTTATATCTGTTAGCTATATGGGGGGGTCCATAGGTGTAGGTATGAGTGCTGCTTGTAGTATATTGCATGGAGCTTATATATCTTAGCCTTATGAGGGGTTGTACAGGTATGGGCTCAAACTGTTGTTTACCTAAGTGTTGGTTGAACCATCTTAGCCTATGTGTGGGGATTTATAAAAGAATTGAGTACGTATTATTTTCCTGGACTAGATGATTACTCACATTATTGTTGCTACTGTTATTATTATCATGATCTTTGTTATGTCTAGATTATGGTAGCCTGGTTAATGATCTGGTATCGATATTTGAGGTCTAATTCTAACTATTTTATCTTATGGTTATATTATAATGCATTATTATCTCATGAATAGACGTATGGATTAGAAACCCTGATGATGTAAGCACTAGCTTCTACTATGATTATGAGGCCTTAAGGTGCTAGTGTGATGACTTAGGCTGTATCATGAGTTGACCTGGTTTTTATATATATATATACATCTATATACAAGTAGCTATGGTATTATCGTATACCCATTTCTTTTTTTATTTATTTAGATTGTATATTCATTTCTTGGCATTGTATACTATTATATATCCTTTTTCACCAATTATTCTTTATATTGGTCAATAATATACGATATAGTATTGAGGTTCCTGAGCATGGAAAGAATGGGATAGTTTATCCTTACACCTTTTTAGCCTTATTGTCTTAGTTTTTTTGAAATGGATTAGATAGTTTATCCATTTTATCTCATTGGCTTTATTTTACAGTTACTGGATATTTAGGTGTATTTTATATTTTTGGTTACATGTTATGTATATTTTCATTATCTTTGGAGCTCAACAGATAGTTGCCTACTGACTACAACGTGTTGGTACTCATACTGTACTTATGTAACCTGCAGATCATAGAATGGATTATCATCGTTGTTATGTGCATTGCATAGAACTGTTATGAGTCAGAGACATAGTATAAACTCCTGTTATTTGGAGTATTATTTTCCTTCTTCTTATGTAATAGACTATTCTCTATGGTGCATTCAGAGATGGGCTGTATCAGTATATTTATTGTACTTCACTTGTAATCTTGTTTATTAAAAGCTCTTCCATTGATTCTGCCAAGTTTTAGGATTATGTTATGAATGTTAGTCTTTTATTTCATCTATTTTACATTCTTTCCTTTATTCTTTTAGTAGTTTATAGTAGCAGTTTCAGACTACAAGATTGGCTTGTCTACTGGTGGTCGATAGTAGGCGCCATCATGACTTGAGAAATTAGGTCATGAAAAATTAGTATCAGATCCTAGGTTCATTGGTGTATTGGTACAAGATCTAAATTTCTAATAGAGTCCCATGGATCAGTGGGAGACGTCCATTACTTATCTTCAGAAGGCTATAGGACATTCTTAGGAAATTTTATTCTTGGATTCTTATCATGTTTCTGTATTTCAATGAGCCTCAAGTATATTTATTGACTTTATTTTGTTCCAGATGAGCGATGCGAGGTTTTCGATAATGTGGATAGTACTTTGTCACATATTTCTAGAGCTTCAGTACAACATCAGACTAGGGAAATAGAGATAGATGTCGGAGATCTTCATCTTTGGTCATCGGATTTGGGGCTAACCCAAGTTCTAGTAGAGTTTGCGACTGCTTTAGCTTTTTTATATTCAGGTTATCAAGTAACTTTCATGATAGAGTTAGATTTGTTGGTGTTCAACAGGTTTTCTTGTCAGTTTTAGAGTATGTATTGGGTTTCTTGAGTGGGCCAGGCATATTTCTATACTCTATCCTTTAGAGGAGAACATAATGAATGGATTTATTAGAGAATTAGCATTGTCACTCTATTTAGCATTGGACCACTTGTAGCATAATCACATTAGAGCCATAGAGGGAGCATGTGTTGAGACTTATAGAGATAACGGTAAGAGGCTATTTAATCAGTATAATGTTACTGGTATTCCATTTGGGTGTGAGGATCCTTCTGTTGGAGGTCAACTTTACTTTTAGCCTATTGAATTTGTACAAGTAATATATTAGGTTATGGGTGACTCTTAAGTTAGTCATCATGGTTATAGTGGGTAGAGTTCTCATCAGACTTTATAAAGTTTTTGATATGGGTCTTCAGGCCATGGAAACCATTCTAGATTAAGAGGGGCAGTATCTCAGAGTATTCTAGGATCTTGTTTTAGTTGTGGGAGATGGGTCACTGGTCTAGGGAGTGTCCCCGGTATGATATTATTGGCCATTCAGCCCATTTAGATCAGTCTTATAGTGTTGTGGCACCCTCAGTTAGAGATAGTGTGCTTAGCACTTTGGTTGATGATTCAGTCGATCAGTCTGAGTTTGGACCCATATAGATTTGTTCTTTCTCTTGCATGTTAGACATGTAACTTTGAATTCCACCATGATAGGTGCACTTTTATATCCTTCCTATAGCCTTTATTTATGTGTATTGGGGTTATAGCACCCATCGATGATTATATGCCTTGATAAACTCATATTGGTTATTATTTGCCTTGTTATACAGTTCATAATTATATGACTACCCCATAGATGATTTCTTTTAGTAGTTGATGGGGTAGATATTTATTGATATTATCCTCTATGGGTGTAGCATTTGGGTTTGAGTCCTATTTCCCATGGCATATTAGCCTTATTATGGACCTAGAGAGGTACTTGCTATTGATTTTTATTTTTGGTACCACCTATTCCCTTAAATTTATGTTTTTATTGTTGTTGTTACTATTGTTATTTTTTGATTTAATTGATCCTTCCTTGGTAGATGACTTGACTGTTATTATCTAGTTAGAAACCTATTTCTCATAGTTCTTATTTATTGCTTGGGCAGCTAGTTTAGTTGGAGGATTTTTCTCTCTTATAGAGAGGTAAGGTTAGTTGTTTTCCTGTTTTGTTGGTTGTTCTAGACCAATTTTTGAATAAATTATGGCATCAAAGGTAATTTGAACTTCTGTTGATCTATTATGGTTCTAGAGTTAGCAATTTGGTTATATTTCTAATTCTTGAGTTTAGGCTTATTGATTTGCCTTTTTGGCTTGCGAAGGTTTTTACATTGGTTATTCCTCTCTATGAAATGATTTTTAAGGTTGACCAGCATGGGGTTTGTTCTTTTGATTTGGCTAGTTCATCGCTTAATAGTAGTTTTGATGCTGATATCAGGGAATACTAGATTCATCTTCTTAGTTTGATCTAGGTATTGGTATAGAGTTGGATACTTCATTCTTGTAGTGATGTGTTTCTTATTCTAGTGGAGTTAAGAAAGTTAGAAATAAGTGATCTTTCCTGTGACCGCTTCTTAAGTTAGCAAATTGTAAATTATTTATCTTGAGTTGCTTGTCTTTTCGGCTGGTGTTTATCCTCTATTGTGATTTTACTCTTCAGCTACGTTTAGATTTTTGCTTGATATAGTTTAGTAAGGATATGTCAGATTTGGATACTAATGTTGGTTTGAGTATTTGAGTTTAGTTTAGACTTATTGGATAAATTTTAGATTTGACGCATTTTGGAATGGTGGTTTGGAATTTATAATAAATTTAGAGTATGCATGTCTGCCCGTCTTTAGGTTTGGTTTTGGAATTTGAGATGAGCGACTTAGCCTTGATGTTGAGATTTCAGCTTGGAGTTGTAGAGCATAAGTGCAACCTTTATCTCAGATTTGTCTCAGCTAGGATTCCATCTATGGGCTGGCTGAGCGTACTCCATGGTTACCTATTTGGTCTTCTTGAGTTCGGATGGTTTATGGTTGATAGGTGCTCAAATAATAGTCCATGGACGCGGTATTGGTTTCTTAAACTTTGAATTTGGGTTTTCAATTTTTGTTGAGATTTTGGATGATATACTCAACGGGAGTGGTATACTTAAGTTAGATTCAACTTGGTTTTATTCTCGTTTGATGAAACATCCTGGAGTGGATCATTTAGTAATGATTAGTTATGCTTTGTACTCCTAAAATTCAGTTTTGACTATCCTTCTAACCATTTGTAGCATTGGGATAGATTGGATTCCTTAGTTATCTCCATTTGTGTGCCTAGGTAATGCCTTATGGACTTATTCTCATGTTTTCCATATGGATTCTCAATGGATCAGCTTCAGTTCCTTGAGTTCTGGGTGCTGAGATTGTGCGAATAGGACTTGGGTGACTTTCTACTTGGTTTAGAGTGTTAGTAGGTTTGCAAGGGCAAAAGAAGGTTATATATGTACTGGGAGTTAGTTACATGACTCGTGCATTGGTTTGCCTTTGTCTTGGATGAGCTTTTATGGGATTGTGTGTTATCAGGGTGTAGTTGTTCAAATTTTGATGCATCAACCTTCCTCATTTCAGTTAAAGCCATTTGGTTGTCAAGGTGGAGTTTTGGTTGTTTGAGAAGTAAAGTGAGGAAGTCAGCTAAAAAGGGATTCATGTGGCGAAGTCTTTTAGAAGTGTTTTCTCGTCTTGGAAGTTATCTAGGAAGTCATTCTTGGAGATGCGTGCCCAATACCTCACCCTTTTGAGCTTTTGATGGTGCCCAATACCCCACCCTTTTGAGCTTTTGATGATCTTTCTATCCATTCAATTTTGCAGATGAAAGTTATTTTAGTAGTAGATATTGTAATGACCCTCCAGGTCATTTCCTTGATTTGCGTGCATTTTGGCATTTTGAGACTTCTCAACTTGCCGAAATTGTTGATTTTGTGATCGAACAATTCATTTTAGGATCATTTCCCTTTTTTTAAGCTTTCGCTATTTAAGATTTGGTATTAGACCAAAACTCCTAGTAGATGACCTCCGATGAGAATTTTGACCGTGCCATCAGCTCTGAAATAACAATTTTAGGCTAGGGGGACCCTTGGTTCAAGTCCTGAGACTTCCAAACTTATTTTAGGATATTGGACAGATTATACAAAAATTGGAACTATCGGTATGGGCCCCACATGTAGTCAAAACGATCTCGAATGAAAGTTTCGATCATCTCATTGAGTCTGAAATGTCAAATTTGGTATGGTAGAATATTATTTTTATGCTCACAGGGTTCTAAACGAATCCCGAACACTAGGTCAATTGAAAAATATGGTGTAAGTTGCTGGTGCAATCACGATAGCCATAAATCACGATATCCAAATGAGTTTTAAGTAGAATCATGATCACCCTATGCATTTTCTTATTTTTACCAAAAATCACTATTGCGAAGGGTAAATTACGATCAACTTATGCATTTTACCCTTTGTAGGCCACGATTATAGATCAGAGTCGTTATCGCGACTCCTGACCCAATATTTAATCCCCTTCTTCAACCCAATTTTCCAACACTCTTTCCACAATTTTTTTTTAGAGCTCAAACAAAGTAAAAAAGTGGGAAATCATCCAGTTAAGCTAAGGTAAGCTAGCCTAGTCCTTTTCATCCATATCCCATTGATTTTCCCTTTGATTTCCACCCAAATTCATGGTAAATTATTTGAAATTGGGCTTTAAATTCCTAAACTTTAAAGGTTGATTTGAGATCTAAATTGTACTTCGCTTGCTCATCTTTTGAGTACAACTTCCTTGTCCTTCAAGGGACCCTATGACGAGTTCAATTTTGGATTCTATTACAGGCCCCACGGACCCATTCTTGACTTGCAATTCGACCTAACCCATTATATGGAAATGTGGGTCTCGTTTGAATCCTAATGACGTATAGATTACAATTTTGATAGCATGACAGCATTCAAAGATTGTGGAGTAAAAATAAATGTTTGTGGACGATTCAAAGATTTATGGTTCGGCTTTGAGGTAGGCTTCTATCTACTCATCTTCATAAGAGATATGTTTTATATATTGTATGTAAATGAGAATTTTAAGATTGATTATGGGTAGACCACCATGACTTAGCCTAGTATATTAAAGTTGAGGATTAGATGGGCGAACTGACCTGTAAGGTGAAATACTTATTATACTTCCATAATCCTATGTTCTTCCTTATAGATAGAGCTAATTTATGGCATGATTATGATGTTATTCTAGATATGAAATGAGATTTAGCTTTAGATATAATAGACAGTATGATTGACCTGATTTGGACCATTTAGGATACCATGAAATTGTAAATTAGGAGTAATTGGCTTAGTTACTCATGCCTTAGGGGAATTTGGCATCGTTGCTCATGTTTGGAAGAAAATTGCCTTAGTTGTTACTATTTAGGAAAAGTTTCTTTAGTTGCTCATGTTTTAGAAGTAATTGTTATCGTATGGTTAATCATGGCTTACTTACTATCTAGGAGTGTATGTGGATGCCTTAGCCTAGTCTTAGGTGGAAATTGCCTAAATATGGATTTCGAGGTTTAGAAGTGGGTTCCTCTAGTCCACCTTACGCTAAGACTTATGTTAGACCTTGTGGACTTATTTACACATGTTAGACATGGTTGAGATTACTGAGCCTCTATTATGAGATAACTACATGACTCGATGAATAGTGATGGTTTTTCCTGGATTATGATATATGGCCTACAGATATGATACACCTCATAGATGTGATTTGGCATATAGATATGAGATGGTTTATATGTATGGATATTGATATTGATTTTGAAGATGCTTAATGATATAGCTTATAGCTATGGTCTTGATATAAATTTTAGACGTGGCTAAGAATATAACTTATGATTATGTTGGATATACATTTAGGCCTCAGACTGTGATTATATTTACTGTAGCTATTCTGGACACATTATTGGGCTCAAGGACTGTTCATGATATTGAATGGCTTGGTTTTGGGAAGTATGCCCTCTTTATAATGGAAAAGGTTATAGTTTATTGACATATTGATGCTTATGATTTCCTTCTTTGAATGTACCAGTGATGGCATGCATATATTTAGTACATTCATAATAACTAAATATGATAAATGGTACAATTCCAACTAAAATGTGATTTTACTACTATTTTTCATAAAAAAGTGGTTGTAGCGCACTTTTCACCTTAAAATGGATTACTTCATAACTGGTATCGTACAATCTTAAAGGATGACTTATATGTATTAAGATTGAGAATATTGCTTTAATGATTTAGCCGAGGTAAATTCTAGTCCACTGCTTTACTACTATCATTTACTCTGGTCGAGACAGATTACGACCTTTTCTACATTTCTATGGTGATTTATTCCATAAGTACCCAAGGCAATGGATTTATGGATTTACACTCTTTTAGCCACAGTTTTAATCATGAAATTTTATACATATATATACATATATAAATCTTGCACTTAATGCATAGTCAATGGATTACGGTATTGGTACATATATATACATACCAACTCAAGTCCGACAATTGATGATGATATTGATGATATGAGTTCTTTATTAAGTCTGGCGGGTGATGATGATGATATTGATGACATTAATTATTATATTGATATTTTTTATATATATATATACACATACATCTACTAGTTTGAATATGGATATTGATTATAATGTTGATGATGAAATAGTGGTTAAGATATTATGCATTCACCTCGCATTCATTCATGCATGCACATTACCTATCACCAGTTTGTACCTATATCTATCTACCAAATAGGGGTTGCATAGGTATAGGTATGAGCTGCTTGTAGTATATTACGTGGAGCTTGTTTCTATTAGACTTATGAGGGTTGCATAGGTATGGTCTCGGCTTGTTGCTTGCCTGAGTATTGATTGAACCTTTTGAGCCTATTGCAATAGAGATTTATAAAAGGCCCAGGTAGGTATTGTTTGCCTAGACTAGCGGGTTACTCGCATTGTCATTGATCTTGTTATTATTATCATGATCCTTGTTATGGCTAGATTATGGAAGCTTAGTTAATGATCTGATATCGAGATTTGAGGTGTGATTCTAGTTCTTTTATCTTACAATTTTATCATTATGCTTGATTATCTCATGATTAGACATATGGATTAGAAACTCTGATAATGTTAGCACTAGCTTCCATTATGATTGTGAGGCCATAAGGTGCTAGTATGATGTCTTAAGTTGTATTATGAGTTGACCTAGTTTTTATATATATTCACATCTATATAAAAGTAGCTATGGTGTTATCGTATATCTCTTCGTTTCTCTATTTAGTCAGATTATATATTTATTTCTTAGCTTTGTATACTATTATATATCCTTCTTTCACCCATTATTATTTATATTGCTAAACAATATACGATATAGTGTTGAGATTCTTGAGTATGGCAAGAATGGGATAGTTTATCCTTAATACCTTCTTATTCTTATTGTGTTAGTTTCTTCGACGTGGATTAGATAGTTTATCAATTTTATCTTATTAGCTTTATTATGTAGTTATTGGGTGATTGGACGTAGTATACATTTCTACTTACAAGTTATTTGCATTATCTTTGGACCTTACTCAATAGTTACATACTGAGAACCACTTAATTATTCTCATACTACACTTATGCAGCCTGCAGATCATAGTATGGGTTATCATTGTTGTTGTGTGCATCGTGCATAAAAACTATGGTTCAGAGACATAGGGTGAGCTCTAAGTGTTCAGAGTATTACTTTCCTCCCTTTTATGTAATGACTAGTCTCTATGCAATATTCAGAGATAGGCTGTATCAGTATAATCATTGTACTTTACTTGTAATCTTGTTATATTAGAAGTTCTTGCACCAATTCTACCAGGTTTTTGGATTATTTTATGAATATTAGTATTTTATTACATGTATTCTATATTCTTTCCTTCATTATTTAGGTTTTCTATTACTAGTAGTTTTAGACTACGGGATTTGGTTGCCTATTGGTGGGTTATAGTAGGCTCTACCATAACTTCTGGAATTGGGTTGTGACAAATTGGTATTAGATCCTAGGTTCATCGGTGTATTGGTACAATAGCTAAATATCTTGTATAGTCTTACAGATTAGTGTAGAGACGTCCGTTACCTATCATTGGAAGACTGCAGAGACGTCTGTCCCAGATAGGTGATGCGAGGATGTTGATAGATGCGGATAGGCCATTTCCATACATTTATGATGCTTCAGTATAACCTCGGGCTAGGGAGTCCATGATAGAAGTTAGAGATCTTTAGCGTCAGTCAGAGGATATGGGGCTAACACTTATTCAGCCTGCAGAACATAGTATGAGTTATCGCCGTTGTTATGTGCATCATGCGAAGTCGCTATGGTTCAAGGACATAAGGTGAGCTCCTTGTGTTTGGAGTATTACTTTCATCCTTGTTATTTACCAGACTAGTCTCTATGTTGTATTCAAAGATAGGTTGTATTAGTTTTCCATTGTACTTTACTTTGTAATCTTATTATATTAGAAGCTCTTGCATTGATTCTACCAGGTTTTGGGATTATCTTATCACTATTAGTCTTTTGTAGAATCTATTCCACATTCTTTCCTTTATTTATTTGGTAGACCATTACTAGCTATTTTAATTTATGGGGTTGGCTTGCCTACTGGTTGTTATAGTAGGATATATCATGACTTGAGGTACTGGTTCGTGATAGCTAGAAAGTGTTTTCCTTGTCTAATGGGCTCAGTTTAGTGATCCCTCTTGTTTAATTAAGGTTTTATTTTGATGGCTAGGGTAGAACAACCCTCGTCAACATGGGTCAGACGTTGGACTCCATGCTAGTTCAGTTGATTTATGTCAATTATGAGAATCTATCACAATTTAAAGACTTTAGAAATTAAGTGTGATGACTCATAGTTTTGTTTAGATATCATTTTATGAGTTATTCTTTGTGAGATTTTAGCTTTGAGTCGTAAGATCAAGGTGAGTCCTCTTTCATTTAGCATGAATGATTTGAAAGTTTGTTCTATTCTAGTTTGACTTATCCCACAGAAAAAACAGTTTTAGAAAGTAAGTGTAGTAACTTTTCTAGCTTATCATATTGTGATTGTTATTCATGTTTTAAGATGTTTCAGTCTTCAGTTTATTTTAATTTATTTCAGTATCTTGCTGAGATTACTTACACTTTCCATGCATGTTCTTAAGATTATACACTGATTTAGTTTTACTTATGAATTCACCCCCGTATACTTGGTACATTCTAGAAGTACAGACCACATATATGTCTATGTGCTGCATTGTTTCATAATGTAGGTTCTGGTGTCGTCCTCAGCAACACGATTAACCACGGGTACTATTTCCTATATTTAGATAGTCGTTCAGTTCTTATAGTTTGAGGGCCAAGTTTACGATGATTCTAAATGTTTTTAATATAGCTATTTTTGTTATTTAGCTGTCAGTTTGGGTCAGGAGGGTCTGTGTCTGTAGCTTTTCAAACATTGGTTTAAAGGCATGTCAAGTCTAGTCAAACTAGATGTTCTTCCAGTATTCCTTAGATTTGAGACTATTTATATTTCTGAATTCAGTTTATAAAAACATTCTTTAGTGTTTGTACATGTTTAAGTTTACAGTTTTGAGAGTTTAGTGTTGATTTGATATCATGGGTTAGCTCGGGGATATTCATAGTCCTAAGCATTGTGTGACGTCCAGGAGCTATCTTTGGGGTGTTACAAACTTAATATAAGATCCTAACATTTAAAAGAGTCCTAGGGAGTCTAGCAAGTAGTGTTATGTAGAGTCTTGATCATGTGTGTGAACTGCACCATATTTTTGTGTAAGAAGATACAAAATGCATTAGGAAGCATCCCTTCTTTCAGGATCTCTATCATGCTTTGAGGTTATCTTTATCTTCTCTAATTTGAATGCCTCCTCATAGAGCATACACATGCAAAAATAGGGATAAGGCAGTCCCACTACCAACTGCAGACCCTCTAAATGAAAATATCTCTTATGCTAAGTTTTGAGTTGCTTTCCAAGTGTTATCTCAGGACGTGATTGAAAATGTTTAGGATAATTAACCAATAGTAGTCTTACTTCAGCAGAATGGTAACTTAGCTATAACTACAGTTTGAGATTTCATGAGGATGAATCCACTTGAGTTATTTGGGTCAAGGTGAATGCGAATCCTTAAGTTTTCATTTTTTAGGAAAAATATTTCACAGATTATGCATGTTACTGAAGAGGAAAGTGTGGAATTGGATTCTTATAAATATAAGAAGGTGGCTTATGACCAGGTTATTATATGGAGGAAAGGTAAGGGTGAGAATACAGCTCCTATGAGTTGGGATATATTTCATATAGTTTTTATGGACAGGTAATTTTGTAGGGAGATGACAGAGGCTAAGGTGGATGATTTTATGAACCTAAGTAAGGGCTCTATGCCAGTAAAAGAGTATTATCTAAAGTTCACTAGGCTAGATAAGTTTGCACCATAGTTGTTTCTAAATTTTAAAGCTCATATGAGCAAGTTTGTCAAAAATATGTCTGATTTGGTAGTCAAGGAGTGTGGACTGCCATGTTGATTGGGATATGAATATTGCTCATTTGATGACTCATACTCAGCAGATTGAGGAAAAGAGAAACAAGATAGAATCGGGCAGTTTTGGTATTGTCATAAAAAATAATGAGGGAATCATTCTCAGTTTTAAGTATATTCATCAGTGCTTGCACCGTCCTTGTCTAGTTCCCCTGTACCTAGAACTAAGTAGGAATAATAGGGGAAGGGCATCGAATACTAGATCATAGGGTAGCATTTTTGGGTGAAACACTAATCCGACGTGCACCAAGTATGGAAGGAATAATTCAGGCGAGTGATAGATGGAAAGAGAGGTTGTTATGGTTGTTGTAAGATGGATCATAGAATCAAGAAATGCCTTTATTCTACGTAGGGAAGTAGATATGCTCGTTCTCAAACTCAGTCTACAAATTTAGCAGTTTAGTCAGGCCACCCAGCTCCACAGCAGGGTGCATTATTTAGCATCAGTGACAACCAACATCATAATTGGTTTTGCGCCATACTAACCTGTTAAGAGAAAAAAAGCTCCCTATTTGTATTCACTGGTATGGTTTGTGCCTTTTACCTTGATGTTTATGTGTTGTTAGACCTAGGGTCAAACTTCTCTTTTCTGACCTCACTTGTTGGTGTGAATTTTGATATAGGTCTTGAAAGTCTTTCTAAACCTTTCTTAGTTTCCAATAGGTGAGTTAGTTATCGCTAGATAAATATACAGAAAGTTCCTTATTACAGTCTTTCATAAGGTCACTTAGCAGATTTAATAGAGCTAGAAATGATGAAATATTATTCTTGGTATGGATTAGCTCCATTCATGCTATTCCTCCATTGGTTGTCTCACGCGAGTGGTAAAGTTTTAGTTTCCTAATAAGTAAGTCCTCCAGTGGAAGGGTAGTTCAGTATCTCCCAAAAGTCATTTCATCTCTTATATTAAGGCAAGAAATTTGATATCAAAAGGGTATTTATACTACCTAGTTTTAGTTGAAGATACTAAGTCTGAGTTCCAACCATTCATTTAGTCCGTATGGTCAATAAGTTTCCAGAGGTCTTCCTAGAGGATCTACCTGGGGCACCTCTAAATAGAGAAATAGAGTTTAAGCTTAATCTCTTTCTCGATACCAAACCTATATCTATTCCTCCCTATTGGATAGCCTCAGTCGAGCTTACAAAGACAAAATATCAGCTTAAGGACCTCTTAGATAAGGTGTTTATCAGTCCTAGTATTTCCCTGTAGGGTGCCCCAGTTCTATTTGTGCATAAGAAGAATGGCACTCTCAGAATGTGTATAGATTACAGAAATCTAAACAAGGTCATCATCTTGAATAAGTACACCATCCCTAAAATTGATAATTTATTCGATTAGCTTTAGGGTACTTCAATGATTGATGTCAGGTTGAAGTATCACCAGTTAAAGGTCAGAGAGTGTAACATCCCAAAAAATGCTTTTAGAACTTGGTATGGTTATTTTAATTTTGTAGTTATGTATTTTGGACTAACAAATGCTCATGCAACCCTTTTGGATTTAATGTACAGGGTCTTTAAGTAGTACTTGGACATGTTTGCCATTATTTTCATAGATGACATACTTGTACATTCTCAGAGTGGGAGGAACATGCAAACCATTTGAGGATAGTGTTATGGACCCTTAAGGTTCAGTATCTTTATGCAAAGTTTTATAAGTGTGCATTTTGATTGGAATTTGTTATATTTTTGGGGCATCTTATTTTAGGCATTGGTATTCATGGAGACCCTTAGAATCTGATGTAGTGAAGCATTGGCCTAGGCCCATTACTGTATTTATTATTTGGAGCTTTTTGGATTTAGCCAATTACTATGGGAGGTTTTCTTCTTAATGGCTGCGGCATTGACTAAGTTGACACAAAAGAGGGTAAAGTTTATTTGGTCAGATAAATGTAAGAAGAGTTTCCAAAGGTTGAAGGATAGACTTACTTTAGCTCCAAAGTTAGCCTTTCTAAAGGGTTTAGATGGATTTGTTGTGTATTATGATGCTTCTAGAGTTGGGTTAGGTCATGTTTTGATGCAAAATGGGAAGGTAATAACCTATGCCTTCAGACAACTCAAGGAGCATGAGAAGAATTATCTAACATATAATTTAGTGTTAGCAGATGTTGTGTTCACTCTAAAAATTTGTAGGAACTACTTATATAGTGTGCATGTTGATATTTTCACTGATCATTAAAGTTTTCTAAACATATTTACTTAAAAAGAGTTGAATCTTCACTAGAGAAGGTGGTTAGAGTTGTTAAAAGATTATGACATGAATGTGCTTTACCATCTGAGTAAAGTGGATGTGGTGGCAGATGAATTGAATAGATTGTCTATGGGTAGTGAGGCTCATGTGAAGAAGAAAGAGCAGGAGTTGGCCAAACAAGTGCATAGACTAGCTTATTTAGGCAGGTGTTTACTTGAGGTGGATGATGAGGGAGTAGTAGTTTAGAACGGTTTAGAATCATCCTTAGTGGTGAAAGTGAAAGAGAAGCATCGTAGTGATTTTATACTTAGCCAAATATTGGATGCAGTTCAACAGTAGAAGGTTGAGGCTTTATCCTAAGGGAGAGACTATGGCCTTTGATATTAGGGTAATCTTTGTATTCCCAATGTTTGTGGGTTGAGAGTAAGAATATTAGCAGAGGCTTATAGTTCTAAGTATACAATTCATTTTGGTGATACAAAGATGTACTGTGATCTGTGGGAAATTTATTAGTGGAATAGTATAAAGAGGGACCTAGCAGAGTTTGTGGTTAAGTGTCCCAATTGTCAACAAGTAAAGATTAAGCATCAAAAGATTGATAGTACACTTTAGGACATTGACATTCATACTTGGAAATGAGAGGTCATTAATAGGGATTTTGTTTATGGACATCCTCGTACCAGATGTTAGCATGATTTGACTTGGGACACTGTGGATCGATTGACCAAATCAGCTCATTTCTTATCAATTAAGACTTTAAATACAAGGGAAGATTATGCTTATATATATACATATATATATATATATATATATTCATGAGTTAGTAACGCTTTATGGGGTTCCTTTGTCCATTATTTCAGATCGAGGTACAAATTTAATTTTGATATGAGCCAAATGTCCATCCTAGTTTTAGAAGACATCATTCGAGGTCAATACAGGAATGATCCAATTGTGGTCATATTGAGAGGAAGAGAGAATAAATATAGAGGCTATTTGGAGCATTCCATAAGTTAAAGTCATGTGTGAAAGGTGGCTTGGGGGTTGCTTGAAGAGCCACAACCTTGGAGCATTGAAGAGCACCTTCATTAAGGGTGTTTTAGGGATTTAACATGTCAAAAATGCACTCCATGGCTGCCCCACCCTCATTAAGGGTATTTTGGTCACTTTATGTTGTAATAGGTTATAAATAGGCTCCTTTAGTCTTATTTTCATTAGATTAGTCTTGATGAATATATGAAAGAAAGAAACATTCCTCTCTTGTGAGAGTAGAACACTCAAAATCGAAACTAGGAACAAAGTGAGGTATTCACTTGTGTTGATATTTTAGCTTAGAAATGTTGGTGCTTGAGGAGAGTGAGTTCCCTCTTGTGTCTCTGTAAGAACTTGGTGTTGATTATATGGGTTGTAGGTTCTTGGTATTTGAGACATGTCTTGGTACTTAGACATCATATTATCTTATGTCAAGTTAATCTATCCTTTAATTTCCTTGCATTGTTGTGCTTTTGTGTTCTTGTTCTTGTTGTGTGTTGCCGCCATGTGGTTGTTCTTGTGTTGTCTCGGTTTGACAGCTCATTTGTTATTGTGTTTCTCTTATTTTTCTTGCATTGTATCTTATTTTTGTATTGTGGTTTGAAGCTCGTATCATTTGGTATTAGATCCATCGTTGATTTCGTGTTAACATCATTTGTGTGCTTTTGTCGTTTGTAAATTATTGTGATTCTTGGCTCAAGTCCGAACAAGATTTCTTTGATTTTTTCAAACAAAAATCTATTTCGGACAAGAGTTAAAATCAACACTCAACACCTCTAGAATTACAAGCCAATTTCATAACTTGTGAAACCAAGTGTGAGATATCCAAAGCAGAGGAGAGTGTGAGGATACTTTAGAGCTAAATTGTTTGTTGTTTTTCTTGTTGTCTTTTTTTAGGTACCATGGGTGACCATCCTTTCAAGGACGCTTTTAAGGATTTGAAATGGAACCTTGAAAAGTTACTCCAAATATTTAGCTCCCCAAATCCAATTCCCCCACTTAGTCCTAATGAGTTGGCCTATCTTGAAGCTATCAAACATGACTGTGAAAGACGAGAATAGGAGGGGGTGCCATTCAAGTCAGTTAATCAAAAATCCCTCGTGATGAGAGCTTTCCAAAGGATCAAGTGGGCTTCTGTGATCCAAAATAAGGTGAAGACCAAACCACATACGGGATACAAGGTAAAAATGCTATCTCATACACTCCTATAAATGTAGAATGTTATGATGTGGCTAGTAGTTGCCAAGTGGGTGTAGTTGCTGGTTTGCCTAGAAAAGAAGTACTTGAGTCTTCCCTATGTGATACTTGTGGTATTCCTAGGTTTCATGGCGATCAAATTCTTATTGTAAGTGCACAAGTACTAGTTGATCCTATAGCTGACCAAGTTGAGTCTCCCCATTAGAACAGTTTATGTCCACCTAGTACAAGCACTTGAAATATGAATGAGGTTCCATTTCCAAGTAATGAGAGTATTCACACACTAGTTGACCCTTGTGAATATCAAGGTGAGTTGCCAACAACTAGTGTGGATATGAATAATGATCAACTTACTTATGAATGTAGTCCACTACTTGAGCATGTGTATGGTATGCTTGATGAGTTTCAAGTTAGTGATGAAGTTAATAGAGTTGATCATAAGATTGGAGACGATTCTTGGAGCATGTTATGTGATGAAAGCCTTATTTTTGCTTATAGAAATCGTGAAGAATAAAATGTTATGAAGAATGACGAATTGGGTAAAGGTGACCTTGATGTGGTTGAATGTTTAGGCAACTTGATTAGTGTTTGTTCTTTGAAAAATGATTTTGGTTGTGATCCTTTGTATCACACCCCACCCTTGCTTGATAAATTTTGTGATGAATTGCTTGATCCATGTGATAACTTGAGTTGTGATCCCTTTAATGTTAATTATAGTTTATGTCTACTTGAGGAATGCCCCTTTGAAAGAGAAGGTGATATTTTCTTAGAAAATCCCTCAACTTCTTCTCTGTGTGATTCCTATGTTGAGCATACAAATGGTGATGAACTTAAAATTAGTAAGTACATGCATAAGAAAACTATAGTTGAAGTTGACTTGAGTGACACCTTTCTCTACCCTTATTGTGCTCATGATATTTCCAATGGTGATGTAGAGGGTGTGCCTAATTTTGGGGATGACACCATAAGGGAAATTAGGTATGGCCGAGACCTAGGTCTTTGGCTACTTTACCCATTTGATCCTGGAAACCTCTTTGGATGTAGGAAATGTTATACATCCAACATGATGCTTGGTCAATCACAAGCAAGGTTTGATTATGAGTATTGTTATCCTTCCTAATGACGGAAAGTCATTCTTGTGGATTTACAACCCACGTAATAGACCCAAGTTATGCATGGGGGAATTTCCAACGATGGTAAGTGTTCACTAAAGAAAGGGAGTAGTAAAAGGAACCAAGAGAGTTCACCCTAAAGTGTTTCCATTCTTGACAAAGGTATCACTACTAGTAGGTCGAGAAGAGAGTTTCCTCTTGCAAACACTTTAGATGAATTCCATTCTTATGACACCCTTCTTTGTGACTTGATTTTGATGAGAGACCCCTTTCTCACATGTGGTTTCATGATTGAGGGTTTGAGGGAAATTGTGTCATTTCCTCTTTGGGATATTATTCATGTGCTTGCATCTTTGTTTGTCGAAGAGCCCAAGGATGCTCACGGCTTCTTTTCACCTTCATGGGGTTGGAAAAGTTGAAGTATCTTATGGGACTCTTGGGAGCATGCTTAACATCATTGGTAGTGGGAAACAAAGTTCTTGGAAAAAATGCTTGTCTTGGATTGAATTATTAGTTTCTATAATCTCCCTAATTGGATGGCTTCCTTGATGGAATACCTTCCCTCAGGAAGTTAGGAAAAGAGAGGTCCTACGTTCCTACAATGTCTCTTTCTCTCTTTATGTGTTCCTATTTGTGAATACATCTTAGATGAGAATTGTGTCCTTAGTACCTTTCTTCATTACCTTTATGCATATGATGATATTCAGGATCTTTTTGACTCTACATCGTATGTTTGCATGAATTGCCTAAAAGGAAGAATTTGTATATGCTTAAATGCTTTGAATTCATCCTTGTGTACATAACATGATAAATCTTTTGAGCCAAATTTCCTTCTCAGAGATGGTAGCACCTTGAATAAATCCTTCATATTTGATTCCTTTTTATACTACCTCTTTGCTTATGATGACTTCCATAATAGTTATGGGTTGGCCGTTTGTGGAGGTAGGATCTTTATTTGTTGGTCCTCCTGTTTGAGTGACATTGCTATATGTTTTGTGTGGACTTTAAATTCAATTGAGGCACCACTCTTGATGTGGTCTTTTAAAGAGCTGATGAAACAATTGTGTCTTATGGTTCCTAAGGTAAAGGTAATCTTACCTCTTGTATGTAGTGATGTCATTATGACCTTTGTAGCTTCCTTACCTCTTGGTGATCCCCTTATCCGACTCCTTTGTGACATTTTTACTAAGATTCTCTTGATTAAAACAAAGGAAGTCTGGTTATATTTGAAGTGTGTACCACCTTGGCATGATAATGTTGTTTATTGTACTAACCTAACCCTCATGCCATAAGGATTTTGTGCTTGTTTGTCTTTTCTTTGATCTCAGAAGGCGTAGATTTGAGGTAGAGTCCTTTCTAAGAAGGGGAGGATGATATGAGCCAAATCACCATCCTAGTTTTTGAAGAAATCATTCGAGGGCAACACGCAAAGAATTCGGTTGTGGTCACATTTAGGGGAAGAGAGCATGCATGGAGAGGCCATTTTGAGCATTCCATAAGGAAAAACCGTGTGTGGAAGGTGGATTGGGGGCTTCTTGAAGAGACACGGCCTTGGATAATTGATGAGCTCCTTCATTAATGGTGTTTTAGGGATTTCACATGTCAAAAATACACTCCATGGCCATCCCACCCTTATTAAGGGAGTTTTGGACACTTTATGTTGTAATAGGTTATAAATAGGCTCCTTTAGTATTTTTTTCATTAGTTTATTCTTTATGAATATGTGAAAGAAACATTCCTCTCTTGTGAAAGTAGAACACCCAAAATTGAAACTAGGAACCAAGTGTGGTATTTACTTATGTTGATATGTTGACTTAGAAATGTTGGTTCTTGAGGAGAGTGAGTTCCCTCTTATGTCTCTGTATGAACTTGGTGGTGATTATACGGGTTGTAGGGTCTTGGCGTTTGATACATGCCTTGGTTCTTATATCTTGTATCATCTTATGTCAAGTTAATTTATCCTTTAATTTCCTTGTATTGTTGTGCTTTTGTGTTCTTATTCTTGTTGTGCTTTTGTGTTTTTATTCTTGTTGTGTGTTGCTGCCGTGTGGTTGTTCTTGTGTTGTCTTGGTTTGGTGGCTTATTTGTTGTTGTGTTTCTCTTGTTGTTCTTGCATTGTACCTTATTTTCGTGTTGTGTTTTAAAGCTCGTATCAACTTCCAAGTTTTGGAAATCATTTCAAAAGGGCCTTGTTACAAAGACGATGCTTAGTATAAGTTTTCACCCACAGACAGATGGTTAGGTTGAGCGTACGATTTAGACATTGAAAGATATTTTGAGAACCTATGGATGGACTTTAAAGGAAATTTGGATGCTGACTTACCCTTGATAGAGTTTGCCTATAATAATAGTTATCATGCTAATATTCAGATCCATTCAAAGCCTTGTCCAGGCATAGATACAGGTCACCTAAATGTTGGTTCGAAGTTCATCAGATACATAAATACAGCTGGGGCATTATTCAACCCAAAAGACGTCACTAGGAGCTCAAATAATCATAATAGGTCCTGAAGGCTCTCTTAGGGATTTCTACAGCCCTAATCCTCAACTGATGGTAACTAAACCTTAAATCAATCTTAAAAAACACTGCCACACCATGAAATTGGCCAAACAAATCATTGATACGAGGCATAGGATACTTATTCTTCACTTCCACCTTATTCAACTACATATAGTCGATACACACATGCATGGAGCCATCCATTTTTTTCACAAATAAAATTGGAGTAACCTAAGGCAATATATTAAGTCTGAAGATGTAATTACCTAGAAGATCATGAAGCTAAATAATTATATTCTCTAGCATGATAGGAGTCATATGATAAAGAGCCATAGAAATAGGTTAGGTGCTCGAATCGAGATTAATAGCAAACTTAATGTCTAATTTAGGAGGAAGGTCAGCTAGGTCGATAGGAAAAATATCAGAAAAATCATAGACAACCATACTACTATCCCAAACAGAAGAAAGGCATGACTTACAACCACTCAAGTCAGTCTCCTGTACTTTATATAAGAAATAATATTTGTCGGCATATGACTAAAAGAACCCTTCCACACAACCAAAGGTATGTCAGGCATGACTAAGGTAAATATATTGGCAAAGAAATCCAAGGAAGAATGGTAGGGAGATAAATAATCCATTCCTAGAATCACATCATAATCAACCATATCTCGCACAATGAGATCAACTCTAGTATCAGACTAAAAGACAGTCACAAACATAATCTATATACCCGATCCACTACTAAGTAATCACCCATGGGGGTTGTTACACATGAAGAAAAAAATAATAACTCTGAAGACAAACCTAATTTTAGTGCATAATAAGCAAAGACACATGAAAAAATGGATGCAGGGATCAAACAAACTAGAAGTTGGATGATGGCATATGGAAATCATACCTGTAATCACATCATCCAAAGCCTCAGCCTTTATTTTACCCGTTACAGTATATAAGTAGCCCCATCTGCGACTAGATCGGGTTCCTGCTTGACCACCTATCCTACCTTCCTCAAGACTATATCTTAAATCATAGGGACTACATCTGAAACCGTAAGTAGGACCCCAAGTTGGAGACGACACTAATCTAATTGGTTGTGTAATCTGAACTGAAGACTTAATCATCTCACACTAGGGAAGCTATTGAGAAAATTGACCGACGATCCCATAATCATAACATGCCCCTAATGCTCTACTCTATCTAGATAGGTTCGACTATTCTAGAATGACTACCTCAGCTTGATGACCCTAACTAATACCTTGCTACGACTGATCACTTCTATGACCACCAAAACCACTATAATTAGGCTAACCCCATCTGATATTTGAAGCCATGCCTGAACAGTCCTGCTAGACTAACCCTAAAGATAATAAGGCTAATGTTGGGGGTACCTACCGTGATCTCTTCAGCCTTTTATCACTGCCCCTTGGGCCTCATAATCTATCTCCTCGATAGAATAAATATCTTTAGCAATATCGGGAAAATACTTCCCTAACTTCACTAAACTCTTAGTACCCTATGAAGTGGTAGTCTCAAAACCCCTACCAAAGCATCAAATTTTCTCATACTCTATAGCAGAATCATAGTGGTGTGTCAAGATAACTCATGAAATCTAGGCTTATACTTGGCTACATATATAGAACCCTCTCTCAATACAGAAAAATTATCTATGAAGAACTTGTGCATGAAACAAGGCATATGCTTAATTTAGAAAGCCTAAAAAAATTGAGTCCAAGTCACAAGTAGAGATCCAACTAGAATGGAACCTATCCACCACCTATTCATTGATATGTCTAGCTAATAAGTAACAAATCCACCACACAAGATTCAAACAATCCCAAATTATGTGACCTGTGCTCACAATAGGTTAGAAACTTATAAGCATTCTCTCCTAGAGTCCCAGCAAATCAATGTGGAGTCTATATAAAAAAATAGCCCAATATCTTTTGCTCCTCAGCAAAGATAGCTTGCTGGGCTGCTATCTATTGTGGGATTATCGGTGTTGGAAGAACTTTTACTCTAGGAGTCACAGTTGTAGGATGGTGCCCTTAGATCAATATCACTCTATGTTGTTAGATAGGCTCTATCATTTGCGAATCATCTAATAACCCCAATAACTAAACCAATGCATCCTAGAGAACCAAAGAAGATATAAACCTGAGTGGTGCCTGGGCTTCCCTCTAGCCCACCAATTGTTGTGGCGATTGAATATCTGGAGCTATATCAAGCTCAGGAATAATAATAGGATCTAGTGATTTCTCCCTAGCCTGATATCTAATTGGGGATATAGCTTAGGCTTAACCTCTACCTCTAATAGGACCTAGAGTAGTCGGTTTAAGGTTCTGATCTCTGGTTGCAACACCCCATATCCTAGCCATCTATGAAAAAATGAAATAAATAAAGATTTAGAAACCATTATAGAAATAACACATAAAAGTGAACCAAGAATATGAGATTTTCCTTAAAATGTTTTGTAGCCTCTCAAAGATAGGATATGGACATCTCTATGTTGATTCGTAGGACTCTATTGAATATTGGACCTTGTAATAATATAATCAGTGAAACGTGGGCTTTGATACCAAGCTATCATTAACTAATGTCTTACGTCATGATGACACCTACTCCAACCACCAGTAGGTAAGCATAGCCATAGCTCGAAATGACAAGCAATAGGCTTACGAGCTGAAGATGAAAAACAAGAAGTAAAACCAATAATAACAATAACATCAACGAAAGCAAAGAAATATACATATATAATAAATCGTATAGGAAAAGAAAGAAGACAAAATACACAAAATGAAACCCTCCCAAGACCCTGTATGTCTAGTACAATACATTACCACTCGAGTGCTAAACAATATCCAAAATATAAGTATGTACATAGTCTCAAAATGCAAAAGACTATAGCCAAAATAGAGAGAGGAGGATCAACCTTAAATTCTAAAAAAGCTCACCCCATCTTTGGATTAGTAGCAAGGATCGAGGATAATATCAATGTCGATGGTTCATACTCGAATCTTCATAAAAAAATAAGTAAAAGTGTAGTATGTGTACCAAATCAATGGGTATTCAATAGACATTATCGATTGATTGAGCTCAAATATAGTAAAAGCATAAATATAATGCAAGTATGTAAGCTAAGTCAATAAAAAAAGGGTAGAAATATTAATATCTATTTAGCTATGCAATGCAACAAGCAACAAAGGAAATAAATAAGAGCAATACCGGAAATAAAAAACTCAAATGTAAGGAAAAAAAGTTAACTATAACCTAATTTGGTCCTCAAAATCCCAAAAAGCACATAAAATAAGACAAGTAACCCAACCAAACCCTAATAAGACAGTAGGTGTATACAAGGTGTAACAAAGAAGAAAGCATAAGTAACAATAGACGAATCAATCTCAGGTATCCATCTAATCCCAAGTCCATGCTAAAACCATCCAGATGTGAATCGAGTTTGAGTTGACACCAATGGGTAATAAGGAGAGGCTATACGCCAGATTTGAATGAGAAATAATAGGATATAGTGAGAGGACACATAAATTATGTGCAACCAAACCTAGTACCACGGTCAATACTCCTAGAAAAGCTATAATAAATACCAAAACACCCCGATTATTTCATAACTAGATACTAGACTTAAATTAAAACTCATAGTAACTGTACCACAACTGACATCTAGTGATCCCATATATAGCCAATCACATTGTATAAATAATACCAAAACCACACTAATCGATGCCAGAGTTGTTCTAGAACTCATAATTATAGTTAAAATAAAGCATATGCTGGACTTAGATCAGAATTAAAATACATTTATGAAAATGATAAGCATATTTGCTTAAGGGAAGAACTTTGTACTGGCCTAAAGATACCCCCTAGATGCCATATGATGATTATTAGTATGAATTGCCCCAAGTTGACCCATGATATCTATTCAACACTAAACTCTTGAAACTATAAACTTAAACATGTACAAATACTAAAGAATGTTTTTATAAACTAAATTCAGAAAGATAGTCTCAAATCTGAGGAATACTGAAAAACATCTAGTCTGAATAGTCTTGAAAAGTCTCTAAACAAATGTCTGAAGAGCTATTGAGATAGATCCCTGCTAGCCCAAACCAAAAGCTAAATAATTAAAATAGCTACATTAAGAATTTAGAATCATAAAAAACTTGGCCCTCAAAGTATGAGGACTCACCAACTGTCTAATTAATGGAGATTGTGTATGTGCTTAATTATGTTGCTGAGGACGAACACCAGAACCTATATCAAACAATGTAGCACATAGAAATATATGGTTAGTATTTCTGGAATGTAATGAGTATATGGGGCTGAATGTATAAGTATAAATAAATCATTGCATAATGTTAAAAAACACTCATACTAAGTGTAAGTAATCTCACTAAGATGATGAAATAAATTGAAGACTGAAACATTTTTAAACATGAATAACTAGCATAATCTGATAAGTTGGATGAGTAACTACACTTAGTTTCCAAATCTTTCTTTTCTGTGGGATAAGTCCAACTAGAGCTTAACAAACTTTTAGATCATGCATGCTAAATGTAAGAGGACTCAATTTGATCTTAAGTAATATTGAAATCTGAAATCTCACAAAGAAAACTCATAAAATAATATCTGAACAGAATTGTGAGTCATTACACTTAGTTTCTAGAGTCTTTTTACTGTGGGAGATTCTCATAACCGATATAAATCATGTGAGCTAGCATGGAGTCCAACGTCTGACGCATGTTGAAGAGGGCTGTTCTACCCTTGCCATAGGAATAGAACCTAAAACGAATTGGATGAATCACTAAAATAAGCCCATTGGGCAAAGGGACAATCTCTAGCGAGGCCCCTAAACCTACGAAGGCACGTAATTTCTGGGAAATAGGATGCACTGAACCTACATTCCCCTCTTGATGCTAAGTACTACTCCCTAAATCTATATGTATTGTAGGCACATAGAGATAAAATTTACCTTAAAATAAGCATATGGTTTTATAAACTAAAAATCAACTATGCTTCTCTTATTTAAATTATACTCATAAAGGAATTTATGTATTTTATAACTTATCTATGCTTATAGGTGAAATCTGAATCATACTATAATAATATAAATTTTAAAATAGTAAGTATGAACTTTCCTGTAAACTGAGAAGATCATGATAAATTCATTTGCTCTAATTTTCAAACTAGCTAAATCATGTTAACACTTATGTACATTCATAAACCCATGAAAATTGATGTCAAAACACAAAGATTCATCTCATAATAGCAAGCATGCAAGTAAAAACATAAGTAAGGGTAAATTTTTATGTACATTAAACATTAAATCACATGACAATGCCCTAATAAGAAATATGAAAAATAGGTATTAACCCTAACATAAATCTTATTAATTTAATTGTAAAACAAAATCTTTTGGGAACAAGGATGAAAGGTTATCTTTGTTCAAACCCCGCATACCTGGAATTTTGAAATTTCTTGAGGGAAACTTGAGTTGAAACCTTAGAAACTTGAATTTTAATGAAAGCTTCTCCTTTTGTGTTCTTGAGGGTTTTGGGAGAAGTAGGATTGCTTTAATATGAGTTAGGAGGGTGGGTTTTATGTTTAATACATTTAGGAAGTAATGTAATAGGAAAAATACCAAAATATCTTCAATCCCAAGATAAAAAAATGAAACTGGTGTTTCTACATCCTTGGGCATGGCATGCCCTTATCATCCCACTCCAAGGCCGTGGCACGCCCTTATCGTGGAACTTATCACGAACATTTACTATTTTTGCATAAGGGTGTGCCTCCCCTCCGTGGCAACCTCTTAATGTGGACCCTTACTATTTTAGAGTCCCAAAACATCCCGAAATTCATTTCAAAATTTTTGAAACACTTTCAAATGGTCAGGTTATCATTCGATATCATAATTCAACTAAAAAATGACCATTAAATATATAGGAAATACCAAATAAAAATAATAGAATTTTTGGGTTCTAACGTTATCTCCCACTTGGGACCATTCATCCTCAAATGCAGCTTGGAAAGAAACAATGACTATCTCATGCGCTCGCTAAGCTAAGAGCTGAATTTGGTTTTACTCTTATACTTAAAACTTCCATCTCAAGCATTAATTTGTAACTAAATTGACTCAGTTGGCATGATCTTCATAAGGTAAGAGTAAGGATATGCATGAATAGATTAGAATCAAATGAATTCTTACCTTATACTAACTCCTTGGTAAAAGTGAATAGGTGAGGATATTGATTCATCATATCTGCCTTAGCTTACCAAGTCACTCCCTAAACTAATTTATTTCTCCAAAGAATATTCACTAAGGAAACTTATTCCTTAATCTTTAAACATATTAGTCAAGGATCTGAATTGGAACCTCTTCATAGGATAAGTTATCCTTCACCCAATACTCTCTGTGGGCACAACAAAGGATAAATCTCAAAAGCACTTTCTTAACATCAATACATAGAAAACTGGATGGACAACAGCTAGTTCTAAGGAAAGGTCTAACTGATACATGAATTCTCCCACACACTTCATTATTTTATAAGAACAAATATATCGGGGACTAAGATTTCTCGTCTTCCCAAATTTCATTATCTTTTTTATAGGAGACACCTTAAAAAATGCCTAATCACCCATTTCAAAGTTTAGTTCACTCCTTCTCATACCTACATATGTTTTCTGATAACTTTGAGTGGTTTTCAACCTCTCACGAACTAGCTGAACTTTCTCCATGGCTTTAAGAATAGATTTCGGCCCAACCAAGGACACTTTACAAATTTTAAACCAACCTTTAGGTGACCTTCATCTATGCCTATACAATACTTTGAATAGAGCCATCTGAATACTAGCATGATAAATATTGTTATAGGTAACATCTATAAAGGATAAGTGATCATCTTAATTTTCTTTAAAGTCTATCACGTAGGCTCTCAAAATATCTTCTAGTGTCTGAATCGTACGCTCAGCCTGACCATCTATCTATGGATGAAAAGCTATACTAAGCTTCACCTTTAAACTATACATGAAAGTAAATGAACTATATATGAACTAAAAATGTCTGGAGTTTCCAAAGTAGGAGAACTCATCACCTACTGGCTTGAATCTACAACTGTCTGATCAGGATGCATAGGCTATAATTAGGACCTACATTATTAGAAAATGTAGCCACATAGACGTATATGTGGATCAGTACTTTTGGAATGTACTGAGAATGTAGGGGTGAATGCAATAAGTAAAACTGATTTCATATGTAATCATAAAACATGCATGCTAAGTGTAAGTAGACTCACCAATAAGCTGGAATAAACTAAAAGATGAAAACATCTTAAAACATGAGTAATAAACATGATCTGATAAGTTGGTGAATCTCTACGCTTAGTTTTTGTAAAACTTACTTTGATGATATAAGTATAACTGGAGCTGGGATATGATAACACATAGATACTATATGACTATTGGGTATGTATAACTGGACCGTACTTAGTCTAAATAACTGGACTGAAACTTTAGAGTATTATGCATATGAGAAAGGGACTGACTGAGTAACATGAGATAATTGAGCATGAATTCATGAAGACTGTATTATCTGAGAATGCAAGACCAAGAGTATAACATAATTCTAAAATAGTCTGTAAACTGAGGTACTAAAATACTGATAGCTGGATACTGATAATTGTACTTTATGGTCAAGCAAACCTAAAACTGAACTGAGTTGTTGATCTAATTACTAGGCTGAGACTATGACTGAATTGTAACTAAGACTGTAACTGAGACTGTTTACTGAGTTTTGATAATTAATTAACTAATATCTGAGTTTAATGATACTGTATTACTGATAAATGGGAGAATGTATCTGATAGTCCTATTTTTGTAGAACTATGCTGAGTTTTGTACTGAACTAAGTGACTGTATTTGACAGTCTTGAATCTGTAGAACTGAATTGAGTTCTATACTAAGTTTAAAACTAAATCTGTGGGAAGTAATCATCTAACCACATATCTCTTTCTAAACTAATTAGGGTCCAAACTGTAACCCTAGTTGGAAGGGTGTCAGTACCATGCCATAGGTAAAGACACTAAAAAGGTACCCTCATCTAGCAAATACTCTAATGAGTATGGTGGTACCCTCATCTGATAGGTTAAGACACCTCATCAATCCTCATCTAGCAGGTTTGATGTCTTAACCTACACTGACTATGTAGTTCTGGAATGCAAGGACTGCTTCTAAGGATCACACCCTCTACTGGCAGGTAAGTCCCCATCCTTGGGTTCACTTGATGATTAATTCTACTCCTATATAAATAGACACTGACCTGATTTCCTAATTCGTACCAGGCTTGATTGAACTATTACTGTTTGTACTTTTTAACTGAACTAAACTGTGTTCACTGAGTTCCGTTGACTGACGGAAATACTAATGAATTTTATTAACTAACTGAATACTATAGAGGTCTGATCTTAATACTGAATACTACTGAGGGCTGAATTGAATACTGAATACTACTGAGGTCTGAAATGAATACTGAATACTACTAAGGTCTGAACTGAATACTACTGATGTCTGAACTGGATAGGACTAATACTTAGATTACTGAGATTTTCGTGAGGTCTGTAACTGACTGAGTTCTACTGAGTTTTGTAACTGACTGATAGTACTACTGATCTTGACATGACTGATACTGTTCTATAACTGATAGTGGCTCTAGGTAAATAGCTAAATTGTCCATTATTAAATACCCCCAGGACTTGATAGCATGAAAGTAAAGCATGGCATGATCATAATAGCATAACAATAGTCAATTGTCAACAATGCTTTCATTTAGACATTTTGTCAAACACTTGGTGGTTAAGGACTTGTACATGGATGAGAACACATGTTATCATGTCATGATTACCCTATTCAATTCACATGGGCATTCTATAAAGCACATGGAGATTAATACTTAGACATGGGAATATCTTAAAAATATGGGGGCATAGCATGGTTTCATAATCAACACCGTGAATTGGGGAAATTACATGAAATTCACTTGAAATAAAACGTGGGCATTTCATCACAACATGTAAGGATCAAACATATGAAAAACATGAACTTAAAATAAGGAATTATTTCTAATTATCTTAAATATAGGATCCACCATGGAATCCAACTAAAACTCTAAGGACATGATATGTAAGCCATTGTTCAAAATCATTCTTGTAGGCATTTCATCAAACATTTGTAATTCATGGTTTAGGCTAAGCATGGGAGTAGTTAAAAATAGTAGTAATAGCATAATTTTACCTCTAAAATAATCGATTAGAGTTAAAATTTGGCAAACAATACCATTCAAACATGTAAGGTTTAATATCACCCACAGTTTCATGGAAACATGATAAAAGTTTGAGATTCATGAAAATTTATAAACAAAATTCATTGGAACATGTATAGATTATAAATTTAAACTTGAAATTTGAGTTTTGGGCTCCATCGGTGAAAGAGGACCCATGGGTAAACTCCCACATACCTTAAAGCTTTAATCTTGAAGGAGAAATACAATTTTGAAAGTATTCTTGAATTAGGAAACTTGATTCTTGATTCTTTTTTTAAAGAAAATTTCATCTATTTCTTGGTGTTCTTGAGGAGACTAGGGTTTTGTTGGAGAGAAAAAAGATGATTAATAATGTATCTAATGTTTTTGGGGCTGAAATTAAGTGTTAGGGTTGTATTTGGGTGAAGGGAATTGACCAAAGTGTCCCTAGACCTTTTAGGAATTGAATTAACATGTAAAAAAGCTTTGGATCCACTTCAGTTTTTCGTGTCGGGGTGCAGTCGACGCGACGCGTTGAGATCGCATGCCATAACTTTTTACTTGGGTATCGGATTTTGGCGAAATTGGTATCATTGGAAAGGTAATTCAATTATATACAATTTTGTGGTTCTTAAGATTTGAAATTCCATGTATATAAAAAGTTATATACATTTAAAGTATACCCTTGTGGAATCAAATATCAAATTTTGGATTAATCAAATAATCTTGGCTCAACTTGGCTCTAAATGATTCCTATGAATATTTTTAACCTCAAAAGCAAATCAAACATGAGGATAAAGATTTTGATACCTTTATTCACATGGGAATTACTTGGATTATAGCTTTTATACATAAGAATGATGGTTCATAGACTAGCCTAAAAATGTAGGGTATTATATTATCTCCCTCTTGGGAATATTCGTCCTCAAATGAGACTTGTTAGACTGAGAGTTCTGTATGAAGGTAAATGAAATCATATTCTGAACATGCATGACTAAAAACATGATTGCATAACTAATTCTGAAAGATGATATATGACCTGAATATCATGAACTGAACTGATTTTCTGAATACATGCTTTGATATGACAATGATTATAAGGCTGAGATAGAAATGACAAAGTCAACTGATGATTAATATTTACTTCAAGATAGATCTTCTTTATTTAGGAAGATATAGAAGATTCAAGACATGAATACTCGGGTTATTACATCTCCCCTTGGGATACTTCATCCCCCGAATGATACTTACTTGGTTGAAATACTAAAGAAAAACTGAGATGATAAACAGGAAACTTAAAAACTAAAACATGACTGAATATTTGGGATCTGAAACTGATGCATGATGCATGAACTAAATTGAATTTATTACTTGCATGGTCATGACTGAATTACCTCATGAATAGAAAAGATGGTAAACCATAGGAACTTATCTGTCTGACTGCTAGATCGGATTACTGGCTATAAAGACTGAATTATGCTAAAATATTATACTCAACTATACATTCCACTTATACACCAACATGACATTCAATCCTATCTTTATAACCACACATGAAATTTTAGTCAAACAACCACAAAAGCATCTTTCTCATTTTCTCCAAACCTCTATCTCTAAAAATTTTATACACTAGCCTAAGAAAACACAAATAAAATTTTAACTAATCTTGAAATAAGGAGAGGTCACTGAAAGTTAGAACATGAAGACCTGAAGCATAAATGAATAACTTTGACACTCAACTGAGTCTTGAGGAATAAAGTATCAATGAGATGAATTTATCAAAGAGGTATGAACTGAGGACACAGATGACATAAACTAAATTTTTTTGATCATTATGAGTGAAGCATTAGTATCTGGATCTAATAATACTACAAAACATGAGTATGTGAGTCATGATCTGCATGACCTGAGTTTGGAGTTCATGATTTCATGGAACATGATTTATACTATCGAGTGAACTAGAAATCCTCATGCTAGAAACTAAAAGCGTACATGGTTTTTCTATAAAGTGCATAAATATGAGCTGTGATGATGGAGCGAACATGTAAGACATAAGTAGATATCGTGATGACTGAAAAACTTTGCACTGCGATAAGAATAGGTTGGGAATCGTCTTCCCTTATTTCTTTTTTACATATACTGGCACTACTATTATGATTCCCCAAAAAAATTTTTGTTAAGATCTCGGACGAAAATATGTTGAATTCTGTTCTTTATCGTGATTAAAAATTTTTCTATGTGGAATTTTTAGATATGCAACCTTTCATCACGTATACCATCAAATAAGATTTCCAACGATATATGGATCATCTAAAACGAATACTCAAGTGATGAGTAATGATCATTCCGATCTAACCGTGAATAGTGGTGAACAGTAAATGTGCAGGAAAAAAAATACAAAGGCCAGGCAAATTTTAGGGTCAACTTTAAATGATCATAACTCCTTGAACATAATGATCTGGGTGAGATACTATGTATCAACAGAAAGCTCTGAAAGTCCTCTTTCCAATGAAATTAGTTTCATCCAATTTCTCCATCGGAGAAAAAAGTTATGGTTGATCTACTTTAGCCTATCAAAATAGTCCACCAAAGAACAGATTTGACATTATTTGATTTTTAAGGGTATTTTGGTCATACCCACTCCAATCCATCTGGGTAAACCATGGATTTATGTCCATTAAGAGCATTCAATAGCTTATTTTTTGCCAAAATTTCCTAAGGCTCAAACCCCAACCTTACTACTACAAATTTCATCCTTCTATGTCTCTTGATTGAACCGTAGAAATTTCAAATTGATTTGGGATTCAAGTTGATCATGTTAAGGACTTCGAGAAGCACCCTTTATTTTCGTTAATAAAGTTCTCAAGTCGGAAGTTCATATTCATCTTCCATTTTTAGGTATGTGGGGCTTTGTACAAGATTATCCTTTTGATCTTGTACTCGGTATTTTTGTTGAATTATATTGACATGAGATTTTACATGTTTTACGATGAATTGGAAATATTATTTTATATCTTATATTATTGTTCATGAGCTATGGGATTACATCATCCGATATGTGTATGATGTTGAGATGGAATTATGTCCAAAAAGTATTTGATTATGAGAGTATGATGATTTAATTTGTTAAGCCTTCATTTATAATATCATTCCACTATTTCCTTATTCTGAATTTATAATTGATATTGGAAATTCTATATCCCTACTATGGGTTGATGTCTCAATTACCTTTAAATGAGAGTTGGATGGTAAATTGAGAAATGTTGATATTGAAGTTGCAATGAGTCTTGATATTTTTCGAATGGTTTTGATGAGTTAAATTGTTGAAAATATTATGTATTGAGTCTTCATATCCTAGTCCAAATGTCGAGTCGGTTATGGTTCAATTCATTGATACCTTGTTGATGTTGAGGAAAATTAAAATGTTTTGAGCTAAAATGTGTTGAGTTAGAAATCGACAAATTGATATGATTTGATAAATGAGAAAGAGATTTGATTTGGTCTTTATGATAGACCCTAATGATGTTGTGGTGGATTCCTTAACGTGTTCTGAGCTTGTCAGAGAGTAGTACTTAGCACCGAGAGGGAAATTTGGAATTTTCCCAAACCTATTTGATGATGATATTATTGGCCAGAGAGCCCGATTGCGATTATTGCAGTTTCACAATTGTACTCCCTGGAAAAGAGTATGACACTCCCGCCAATGGGGGTTTCAAATGTTGGTATTCCATGTAGGTCACGTGGGGTTGTCAGTTATAGGAAACTCCCCTGTCTATAAGAGTCATGTTTATTGAAATACCGAATCACTCTGAGTTTTGATGTGGTAAGTCAAGTTGTCTATGATGATCGATAATGATTTATGAGGTTTTTCTCCTATATTTACTATCTAAGATGTTATGAGTTGCATGATTCAATGTCACTTAAGCTAGGTGTGTCATTATGGTCCCTATGTATGTTTTTACGAAATTTATGATATTATTTATCTTTTGCATGTGCCCCCACATACTCAGTACATATCTTGTGCTGACCCATATATTTCTCTATGGGCTACATTCTTACCATGATGAAGGTTCAGGTACTCAGCCGCAGCCGCGACAGTGATATCCGAGTGCTGCATCTATGTTCCTTTAGTGGTGAGTCATCATGGTTCGAGGACCAAGTTGCTTGTTTTGGTGCTGTTATTTGTGATCCCTTTGGTCTGTTGAGTCAGTTGGGGGTTTGTCCCAATAGCTTATTGATTTTGCTGTATAGAGGCTATGTAAGACTAGTGTATTGTTGGGTTGGATTGTGTATACGTATTCCATATATGTACAGTCTAATGATATTCCATGCCATGTGTGATATGATATGATATGTACTTATATCTATATATCCTTAGCGTAGCATGTATGTTGTTGTGTTGGAACCCAAGGGTTGTGTTTTGGCTAAAAGGGTTAGCTTGAGGCTACGTGTATCCTTGGGCACCGTATGGCATCTCGAGATGATATTTCGAGGTGTTACAAACTTGGTATCAGAGCCTAAGGTTGTAAAGAGTCCTAGGGAGTCTAACAAGCCAGATTACTTAGAGTCTTAAGCATCGGTGTGTAGCGCACCACACCTATAATTAAGAGGCGGTGGGGCGTTCTAGGAAAAGTCATTTCTTTCTTTCTACAAGAGTGTATCATACTTACAACAATTTCCTTCTGCTGTTAATTCGTATGTTTTTATGATAGAAAATGCCTCCACGTCGAGTTTGCTAAAATAACAACAAACCTCAACCCATTGATCCGTTAAATGAGATGGTATCCCATGCTGAATTTTGGGCATCTTTTTAGATGCTAGCCCAGGTAGTTACCGCCAATACTCAGGACAACGCTCCACCTCCGCAGGAAAATAATTCAGTAGCAGCACGAATTCATGACTTTATATGGATGAATCCGCCAGAGTTTCATGGGTCGAGAGCAGGTGAGGACCCATAGATGTATGTTGATGAAATGAAGAAAATTACACAGATTATGCATGTGACTGAGGAAGAAAGTGTGGAGCTGGCTTCTTATCAGTTGAAGGATGTTGCCTATGATTGGGTGCAGATGTGGAATAAGGGTAGAGAGGAAGATACCGCTCTGGTGACTTGGCAATTGTTCCAAGTGCTTTCTTGGATAGATTCTTTTCTCTTGAGTTACAGAAAGCTAAGATAGAGGAGTTTATGAATTTCAGACAAGGCTCCATATCGGTTAAAGAGTATTGTCTTAAGTTTAATTACCTATCGAAGTATGCTCCTAATATGATGGCTGACTCGAGGACTAGTATGAGCAAGTTTCTATCTGGGGTGTTGAGTTATGTGGTGAAAGAATGTAGATCTTCTATGATCAATAGGGAGATTGATCTTCCTAGGTTAATGATTCATGCCCAATAGATTGAGTCAGACAAGATAAAGGAAAGAAAAAGAGTAAGAAGGATTAAGAGAGTCAGATCGGAGCAACAAGGGTCTAGTCAGACTAGATTCTCCAGAAGGAGTTGCCCTTAGTTTTAGAGACGTCCATTTATACCTACGCCTTTCTCAGCTAGTGCTCTCGTATATCGGGGTAGGAAGGAGCTTAGGAATAGGTCGGTACCTTCCAGATCTGAGGACAGTGTAAGCAATTGGCCACATCCTCCTTCATGTGCTAAGTATGGTAAAGACCATTTTGGGGAGTGTTATATGGGGCAGCAGGGCTATTTTGGTTATGGCAAGTTGGGCTACGTACTTAGACACTACCCGTATGCCAGACAGCGAAGTCGTGATGACTGTCCCCAGAGTCGGGCTACTAGTGCCCCGCCTTCCACAGCCCATCCAATTTCTCTTTTGGGTGTTTTATCTAGTACTGCTGGTGGTCATCGCCAGAATCTTTTCTATGCTATACCACCTCATTAGGAGCAGGAGGACTTTCCCGATGTTTTCACTGGTATGCTCCGTGTTTTCTATTTTGATATCTATGTGTTGATGGAACCCGATTCGAGTTTTTCTTATATGACACCTCTAGTTGCTATAAATTTTGAAACGGATCCTAAACTAATTTCTGAGCCTATTTTGGTTTCTACTCTGATAGGAGAGTCTGTCATTGCTAAGTGGGTTTATAAGAAATGTCTTATTATTGTCTTTTATCGGGTTATGTATGCTGATTTGATTGAGCTAGATATGGTTGACTTTGATATCATTCTGGGTATGGATTGGCTTCAGTCATGCTATGCATCTATTGATTGTCGTGCCCGTGTTGTCAAGTTTCAGTTTCCTGATGAACCTATCCTCAAATGGTCAGGGAGTTCTGTGATTCCTAAGGGTTGTTTCATATCCTATCTCAAAGCTAGGAAGTTTATTTCCAAGGGTTGTATCCACCATTTGGTTTGGGTTAAAGACACTAAGTCTGAAACCCCAACCATTCAGTCAATTATTGTTGTTAATGAGTTTCTTGATATCTTTTCAGAAGATCTCCCTAGATTACCTCATGATAGAGAGATAGAGTTTGGGATTGACCTTCTTTCGGATACTCAGCCTATTTTCATTCCTCCGTATCCCATGGCTCCCATGGAACTTAAAGAGTTGAAGGAGCAATTGAAAGATCTTTTAGACAAAATCTTTATAAGACCTAGTGTGTCCCCGTAGGGTGTACCTATTCTGTTTGTGTGTAAGAAATATGGTTCTTTATGGATGTGTATTGATTACCGACAGCTTAATAGGGTTACTATCAAGAATAAATATCTGCTTCCTCAAATTGATGATTTATTTGATCAATTGCAAGTTGCGAGCTACTTTTCAAAGATAGACCTCAGATCCGATTATCACCAACTTAAGGTTAGGGAATGTGATATCCCCAAGACAGCCTTCCGAACTCGTTATGGTCATTTTGAATTTTTAGTGATCTCTTTCGGGTTAACTAATGCTCCAGCGTCTTTCATGGATCTTATGAACTGTGTATTCTAGCCATATCTGGATTTATTTGTAATAGTGTTCCTTCATGATATTCTTATTTACTCCCGAAGTGAGGGTGATCATGCGGATAATCTTCAAATCGTGTTGGAAACTCTTTAAACTCATCGGTTGTATGCTAAGTTCAGTAAGTGTGAGTTCTGGCTAAACTCTGTAGCCTTGTTGGGTCATGTTGTTTCTTCCGAAGGTATTAGAGTTGATCCTCAAAAGATAGAGGCTATAAAGAGTTGGCTTAGACCTATTTCTCTTTCTGATATCAGAAATTTCTTGGGTCTAGCTGGTTATTATCATCGTTTTGTTGAAGGGTTTTCATCTATTGCATCTCCTATGACCCATTTGACCCAAAAGAAAGTGAAGTTCTTATGATCCAAATCTTACGAGAAGAGTTTTCAGGAGTTGAAGACTCGACTCACTTCAACCCCTATGTTGACTTTGCCTGACGGTGTTGATGGTTTTATGGTGTATTGCAATGCTTCCAGAGTCAGTTTAGGTTGTGTATTGATGCAAAAGGGCAAGGTTATAGCTTATGCTTCCAGGCAGCTAAAGCCTTACGAGAAGAATTATCTTACCCATGACCTTGAATTAGCTGCCGTGGTTTTTGCTTTGAAAATCTGGAGACATTATTTGTATGGTGTCCATGTCGACGTCTTCACGGACCATAAGATCTTGCAGTATGTATTCACCCAAAAGGAGTTGAATCTTAGGCAGAGACGATAGTTAGAACTATTGAAAGATTATGATATGAGCGTGCTATATCATCTAGGAAAGGCCAATGTAGTTGCAGATTCCCTTTGTCGGAAGTCTATGGGTAGCGTAGCACATGTGGAGATTGGTAAGAAGGAGTTAGACCTTGAGGTACATTGTTTGGCTAGATTAGGGGTTAGGTTGTTTGGTGATGCTGAGGGTAGTATATGAGTGCAAAGCAGTTCCAAATCCTCTTTAGTTTTGGAAGTGAAGGAGAAGCAAGACAGGGATCCTACCTTGGTCAGGTTAAAAGAGTCAGTTAAAGACCAAAAGGTGGAGGTTTTCTCCCAAGGGGGCGATGGCATTTTGAGACTCTGAGAAAGATTATGTGTTCTTGATGTTGATAACTTAAAGAAGAGGATTATGGCGAAAGCGCATGGTACGCAATAATCAATCCATCCTGGTGCTACCAAGATGTACCATGATTTGCGGGAAATTTATTGGGGAAACGATATAAAGAGGAACATAGAAGAATTTGTGGTGAAGTGTTCCATGTGTCAACAGGTTAACATAGGCCATCAAAGGCCCAGTGGCGTGATGCAAGAGTTTAGCATTCCTACTTGGAAGTAGGAAGAAGTGAATATGGACTTCATAGTTAGTTTGCCTCCTTCTCGTCTCCATCATGATTCGATTTGGGTTGTCGTAGATCGGCTGACAAAATCAGCTCATTTCTTCCCTATGCATTCATCGTATACAGCTGAAGATTATGCTAGAATATATATTTGGGAACTCATCAGACTTCATGGAATCCCTTTGGCTATTATTTCTGATAGAGGTACTCAGTTTTAGAAATCTTTCCAGAAGGGCCTCGGTACCCAAATTCGTTTAAGTTCTGCTTTCCATCCGCAAACAGATGGCCAGGCCGAGTGGACCATTCAAAATTTAGAAGATATGTTGAGGGCTTGTGTGCTTGATTTTAAAGGTAGTTGGGATGAGCACTTAGCATTAATTGAGTTTTCTAACAATAACAGTTTTCATGCTACTATTGGAATGACCCCGTTTGAAGCTTTGTATGGTAGAAGGTGTAGATCACCCATTGGTTGGTTTGAAGTTGGTGAGGCTGCCGCGACTGGACTGGATGCGGTGTTTGAGGCTATGGAGAAGGTTAAGTTAATTCGGAAAAAGTTGAAAACCACCCAAAGTCGTCAAAAATCATACGTAGATGTAAGGAGGAAAGACCTTGAATTTAATGTTGGTGATTTAGTTTACTTGAAAGTTTCACCCATGAAAGGGGTGAAGAGATTTGGGAAGAAAGGAAAACTAAGTCCCCGTGACATTGGTCCCTATAAGATTGTGGATTGCATTGGGAACGTAGCGTATAAGGTTGAATTGTCCACAGAGTTATCTAACGTCCATCCGATTTTCCATGTTTCTATGCTTAAGAAGTCTATTGGTGATTCTGTTGTGATTGATCCTTTCGAAAGATCGGGTATTCAAGATAGTCTTTCATATGAAGAGATTTCGGTTGAGGTTTTTGACTTTCAAGTTCGTAGGCTAAGAAACAAGGAAGTTCCTTTGGTTAAAGTGCTTCGGTGAAATCAATCCTTGAATAGTGCTACTTGGGAGGCCGAAGCGGATATGCACGCCAAATATCCCCACCTCTTTCCTATGAATCTTGAGTATGTCAAAGGTATCGTTCTCTTTTTATTTAATCCTTATTGCTATGTTTATCTTGGCTTGTGTATTTTCTACGATATCCAAAAAAAATCTAGAATGGAGTATATGCTTCGGAAAGATGATTTTTTCTATATACTCATTTTCATAGTATTCTTGACCTACCTATCAACATTCGAGGACGAATGTTTCCAAGGGGGAGATGATGTGATGCCCCGAAAAATTTTTTCGTTAAGATTTTAGATGAAAATGTGTTGAATTCTATTCTTTATCATGATTAATAATTTTTTTGTGTAAAATTTCTGGATATGCGACCCGTCATCGCGTAGAGAATCAAATAATCTTTCCAATGATATGTGGATCATCCAAAATGGACACTCGAGGGATGAGTTATGATCATTTCGATCTAACCGTGAATAGTTGTGAACAGTAAATGTGCAGGAAAAAAAATACTGAGGTCAGATGAATTTTAGGGTAAACTTCAAACGATCATAACTCATTGTACATAATGATCTGCGTAAGATACTATATATCAATAGAAAGCTCTAAAAGTCCGCTTTTCAATGAAATTGGTTTCATCCAATTTGGCCATCGGAGCAAAAAGTTATGGTCGATCTACTTCAGCCTATCAAAACAGTCCACCAAAGGACAGATTTGACATTATTTGATTTTTAAGGGTATTTTGGTCATTCCTACTCCAATTCATCGGGGTAAACCATGGATTTAAGTCCATTAAGAGCATTCAATAGCTCATTTTTCTCCAAAATTTCCTAAGGCTCAAACCCCAACTCTACTACTCCAAATTTCATCCTTCTATGTCTCTTAATTGAACCGTAGAAATTTCAAATTGATTTGGGATTCGAGTTGATCATGTTAAGGGCTTCGAAAAGCACCCTTTATTTTCGTGAATAAAGTTCCAGAGTTGGAAGTTCATATTTATCTTCAATTTTTAGGTATGTGGGGATTTGAACAAGATTATCCTTTCGATCTTATGCCCAGTATTTTTGTTGAATTACATTGACATGAGATTTTACATGTTTTACCATGAATTGGAAATATGGTTTTATATCTTATATTAGTATCCATGAGCTATGGGATTATTTCATCCGATATGTGTATGATGTTGAGAAGGAATTATGTTCAAAAAGTACTTGATTATGAGAGTATGATGATTTAATTTGTTAAGCCTTGATTTGAACTATCATTCCACTATTTCCTTATTATGAATTTATAATTGATATTGGAAATTCTATATCCCTACTATGGGTTGATGTCTCACGTACCTTTAAATGAGAGTTGGATGGAAAATTGATAAATGTCGATATTAAAGTTTCAATGAGTCTTGGTATTTTTTGAATGGTTTTGATGAGTTAAATTATTGAAAATATTATGTATTGAGTCTTCATATCCTTGTCCAAATGTCGAGTCGGTTATGGTTTAATGCATTGATACCTTGTTGATGTTGAGGAAGATTAAAATATTTTGAGCTAAAATGTGTTGAGTTAGGAATCCACAAATTGATATGATTTGATAAATGAGAAAGAGATTTGATTTGGTCTTTATGATAGACCCTTGTGATGTTGTGGTGGATTTCCTAACGCGTTCTGAGCTTGCCGGGGAGTAGTACTTAGCACCGAGAGAAAAATTTGGTATTTCCCGAAACCTATATGCCACCGTAGGGTTGTTTGATGATGATATTATTGGCCAGAGAGCCCAATTGTGATTATTGTAGTTTTAAGGTCGTACTCCTTGGCAAAGAGTATGATGTTCTCGCCAACGGGGGTTTCAAACCTTGGTATTCTACGTAGCTCATGTGGGGTTGTTGGTTATAGGAAACTCCCATGTCCATAAGAGTCATGTTTATTGAAATACCGAGTCACTCCGAGTTTTGATGTGCTAAGTCAAGTTGCCTATGATGATCTATAATGATTTAAGAGGTTTTTCTCCTATATTTCCTATCTAAGTTGTTATGAGTTGCATGATTCAATGTCACTCAAGCCAGGTATGTCATTATGGTCCGTATGTGCGTTTTTACGAAATTTATGCTATTATTTATATTCTAGATGCGCCCCCACATACTCAGTACGTATCTGTTGCTGACCCACATATTTCTCTATGGGATATATTCTTACCATGATGTATGTTAAGGTACTCAGCCGCATCCGTGATAGTGATAGCCGAGTGCCGCAGCTACGTTCCTTCAGTGGTGAGTCTTCATAGTTCGGGACCAAGTTTCTAGTTTTGGTGTTGTTGTTTTGTCATCCCTGTGGTCTGTTGAGTCAGTTGGGGGTTTATCCCATTGGCTCGTTGATTTTACTGTATAGAGGCTATGTCAGACTAGTGTATTTTTGGGTCGGTTTGTGTATAGACATTCCATATATGTACAGTCTAACGATATTCCATGCCATGTGCGATGTGATATGATATATACTTATATATATATCCTTAGCTCAGCGTGTATGTTATTGTGTTGGAACCCAAGGGTAGTGTTTTGGCTAAAAGGGTTAGCTTGAGGCTACGTGTAGCCTTGGGCACCGTGTGGCATCTCGAGATGATATTTCGGGGAATTACAACTATTGGAATCTGAGAGCCTGACTGGTTACTTGTTCTATCATCCCTCCCTTAGGTTTAAGCCATCATCTTAAGTCTGTGAGCACTTTACTAAACTCTAAACTGAACTGCAATCACTTTACTCTAGAGTCTAGGGTATAATAATACACATGAATGATAAACTCATCCACACCATCATACTTAATCTCAAATCAACAAACTTAAATTCTTGCATACACTGCTTATGTCTACTGATTCACCTTTAATACAACTAGACCCTTGAATAAATAGTCTGCTCAATATGAATAACACTATCCCAACTATACAACTACTAAACTCCTGTGTTCATGATTCTAATTCTAGATCACATACTGAAAAAGGGATTTTGAGAAGAAATATGAAAGAACATATGACTTTGGCTCAATGCATGATTTTCATAAACATGAATGAAATATTTCATAATTTAGGACACAAGGGCACCGATGAGATACTTTCTGAGATCATATGTAATCCTAGAATTATCTGTAGGGACTGGCTGAGGAAACACTGTCTGTAAGCACTTAACCTTCACTATTTTTGTCACCTCAAAACTAACGCAGAGTTAGCATGAATAAAGCAAGATGAGGATCTGCATAAATTTCTTAGATAATACTTCTACTGTACGATCTGAGACTTGAAAGAAGGGAAACATTTCCTAAATTTCTTGTAGCCTCTCAAAGAAAAGTATAGACGTCTTCATACCATTCCACAAGACTCTACTAGACGGATTTATAGACACCGTAGGACACTTGAACTCTGTGCTTTGATACCAAGTTTGTAACGCCCCAAAAAATCACGGCACTTGAAACCACAAGTGATCCCAAGCTAACCCATGAGCTGGCGTACTATTAAGTAACTGAATTATGGCATAATAAATAACTATTTACTGTGCGGAAACATATTCATACTAATGATATAAAATAGATATAATCTGATAAATCTAAAGAATGTAACTAAAATTTACACAACTGACTCTGAATGACATCTATAGAGCCTCTACTATACTAAATATAGATAGTTGGGATATGCCTCCAACTACCACTAATCAATACACATGAAACTAAATGAACTATACATGAACTAAAACAGTTTGGAGTTCCCAAAGTAGCAGAATTCATCACCTGCTGGTTGGAATCTGCAACTGTCTGATCGGGATGTGTAGGCTATAACTGGTACCTATATTATGAGGAAATGTAGCCACACAAATGTATGTGAATCAGTACTTCTAGAATGTACAGAGTATGCAGGGGTGAATGCAATAAGTAAAACTGATTTCATTTGTAATCGTAAAATATGCATGCTAATTTTAGGTAGACTCACTAATAAGTTGGAATAAACTAAAATATGGAAACATCTTAAAACATTAGTAATAAACATGATCTGATAAGTTGGTAAATCTCTACACTTAGTTCTGTAAAACTTACTTTAATGATATAAGTATAACTGGAGCTGGGATATGATAACACATAGATACTGTATGAATACTGGGTATGTATAACTGGACTGTACTTAGTTTAAATAACTGGACTGAAACTGTCGAGTATTATACATATGAGAAAGGGATTGACTAAGTAACATGAGATAACTAAGCATGAATTCGTGAAGACTGTATTATCTGAGAATGCAAGACCAAGTGTATAACATGCTTCTTAAATAGTCTGTAAACTGAGATACTAAAATACTGATAGGTGGATAACTGATAACTGTACACTATGGTCAAGTAAACCTAAAACTGAACTGAGTTGTTGATTTGATTACTAGACTAAGATTGTGACTGAGACTATAACTAAGACTGCAACTGAGACTGTATAGTGAGTTTTGATAACTGATTAAATGATATCTAAGTTTATTGATACTGTATTACTGATAAATAGGAGACTGTATCTGACAGTTCTATTTTTGTGGAACTATGCTGAGTTTTGTACTGAGCTGAGTGACTGTATCTGGCAGTCCTGAATCTGTAGAACTGGACTAAGTTTTGTACTGAGTTTGAAACTAAAATTATGGGAAGTAATTATCTAATCAACATGCCCCTCTTTGACCTAATTGGGTTCCAATATATAACCCCAGTTGGAAAGGTATCAGTACCATGCCATGATAAAGACACTGAAAAGGTACCCTCATCTGGAAGGTACTCTAATGAGAATGGTGGTACCCTCATTTGATAGGTTAAAACACCTCATCCACCCTCATCTAGCAGGTCTGATGTCTCAACCTATGCTAGCTACATAGTTTTGGAAAGCAAGGACTGCTTCTAAGGATCACACCCTCTATGGAAAGGTGAGTCCCCATCCTTGGGTTTACTCGGTGATGAATCCTATTCCCATCTAAATAGACACTGAACTAATTTCCTAATTCATACTAGGATTGACTAAACTATTACTATTTATACTTTTTAACTGAACTGAACTGTATTCACTGAGTTCCGTTGACTGATGGAAATACTACTGAATTCTGTTAACTGACTGAATACTATAGAGATCTAAACTTAATACTGAATACTACTGAGGTCTGAAATGAATACTAAATACTACTGAGGTCTGAATTGAATACTACTGAGGTCTGAATAGAATGCTGAATACAACTGATGTCTGAACTGAACTGGACTGATACTTAAATTACTGAGATTTTTCTGAGGTCTGTAACTGACTGAGTTCTACTGAGTTGTGTAACTGACTGATAGTACTACTGATCGTGACATGACTGATACTATTCTGTAACTGATACTAGCTCTAGGTAAACAGCTAAATTGTCGGGTATTAAATACCCCTAGGACTCGATAGAATGAAAGTAAAGAATGACATGTCATAATAGCATACCAATAGTTAATTGTCAACAGTGCTTTCATTTATACATTTTTTCAAACACTTGGAGGTTATGGACTTGTACCTGGATGAGAACACATGTTAACATGTCTTGATTTCCCTATTCAATTCACATGGGCATTCTATCAAGCACATGGAGATTAATATTTGGACATAGGAATATCTTAAAAACATGGGAGTATAGCATGGTTTCATAACCAACGCTGTGAATTGGGGAAATTACATGAAATTTACTTGAAATAGGACATGGGTAGTTTATCACAACATGTAAGGATAAAACATGTGGAAAACATGAACTTAATATAAGGAATTAATTCTAATTATCTTGAATATAGGATCCACCATGGAATCCAACTTAAACTCTAAGGACATGATATGTAAGCCGTTGTTCAAAATAATTCTTGTAGGCATTTCTCAAACCTTGTAATTCATGGTTTAGGCTTAGCATGGGAGTAGTTAAAAATAATAGTAATAGCATGATTTCACCTCTAAAATCATTGATTAGAGTTTAAATTTGGGAAACAATACCATTAAAATATGTAATGTTTAATATCACCTACAATTTCATGGAAACATGATTAAAGTTTGAAATTCGTGAAAATTTATTAACAAAATTCATGGGAACATGTAAAGATTATAACTTTAAACTTGAAATTTGAGTTTTGGACTCTATGGGTGAAAGAGGGACCATGGATGAACTCCCATATACCTTAAAGCTATAATCTTGTAGGGGAAACACAATCTTGAAAGCATTCTTGAATTAGGAAACTTGATTCTTGATTCTTTTCTTAATAAAAATTTCATGGAGTTCTTGGTGTTCTTGAGGAGGCTAGGGTTTTGTTGGAGAGAAAAAAGATGGTTAATAATGTATCTAATGTTTTTGGGGCTGAAATTAAGTGTTAGGGTCATATTTGGGTAAGGGGAATTGACCAAAGTATCCCTAGACCTTTTAGGAATTGAATTAACATGTAAAAAAGCTTTTGATCCGCTTCATTTTTTTGTGTCGGGGCGCAGTCAATGCGACGCATCGAGATCGTGTCGGCTTACTGCCTCACACAAAAAATGCCATAACTTTTTACTCGGGTATCGAATTTTGGTGAAATTAGTATTGTTGGAAAGCTAATTCAATTATCTACAATTTGGTGGGTTTTTAGCTGTATAATTCCATGTATATACAAAGTTATACACATTTAAAGTAGACCTTTGTTGAATCGAATATCAAATTTTGGACGAATCAAATGATTTTAGCTCAACTTGGCTCTAAGTGATTCCTATGAACATTTTTAACCTCAAAAGAAAATCAAACATGAGGATAAATATTTTAAAACTTGTATTCACATCGAAATTACTTGTATTATAGCTTATACACGTAACAACGACGGTTCATAGACTAGCCCAAAAATGCAAGGTATTACATTATAAGATCACTACGATGCTTCTCGTTCACTTCCACCACTAAGGATGATTCTGAATAATTCTAAACTACTAATCCCCCCCCATCATCCATATCAAGCAAACACATACCCAAACGAGATAGTCTATGTACTTCTTCGGCCAAGTACTACTCTTTCTTCTACACATGAGCCACACTACTCATATATAATCTACTAAGCACGCCTTCCATGACATCTGCCTTACCTAGATGGTAAAGCACATTAATGTCATAAACTTTTAACAAATCCAACTACCTTTTCTGGTAAAGATTCAGTTCTTTTGTGTAAATACATATAGGAGACTCTTATGATCAATGAAAATATCAATATGTACACTATATAAGTAGTACTTCCAAATTATTAGAAAAACACAATAATTGCTAACTCTAAATCGTGATTTCTATAATTCTTCTCATGGTCCTTGATCTGTCTATAGGCATAGGCTATTACCTTCCCATTTTGCACAAAAACATAACCTAACCCAACTTTGTAAGCATCACAATATACAATAAATCCGTCTAACCCCTCTAGTAAAGCTAATGCTGGAACTGAAGCAAGTCTATTCTTTAACGCTTGGAAACTCTTCTCATATTTATCTAAATAATAAACTTCACCCACTTTTGCATCAACTTAGTCAATGGTGGATCTACTGAAGAGAAAGCCTAAATAAACTTCGTATAGTAATTGACTAAACCTAGAAAGCTCCAAATATTGGATGGAGTAATGAACCTTGTCCAATGCTTCACTACATCAGTTTTTGAGGGTCTACATGAATACCAACACCCAAAATAACATGCCCCAAAAATATAATAGATTCTAACAAAATCTCACACTTACTAAACTTTGCACAAAGTTGTTGATCCTTAAGGATCTATAACACTATCTTCAAATGGTCTGCATGCTCCTCCTCACTCTGAGAATATACAAGTATGTCATCTATGAAAACACTAACAAACATGTCCACGTACTACTTGAAGACCCTATTCATTAAATTCAAGAAGCCTTTAGGAGCATTTATTAGTCCAAAAGACATCACACAAACTCAAAATGACCATATCGAGTTTTGAAAGAAGTCTTCGAGATGCCACACTCCTTTACCTTCAACTGGTGATACCCCAACCTTAGATCAATATTCAAAGTGCCCTAAAGCTGATCGAATAAATTATCAATTCTGGGGATATGGTACTTATTCTTGATGGTGACCTTGGTTAGCTATCTATAATCTATACACATTTTGAGCGTGTCATCCTTCTTGCCCATGAATAGAAATAGAGTACCCTATGGGAAAACACTAGGTATGATAAACACCTTATATAAGAGGTACTTGAGCAGCTCTTTCATATCTTTAATCTTGAATAATTTCATATAAGGAATAAAGATAGGTTGGTTAATAGAAAGGATATCAATCTCAAACTCTATTTCTTTATTGGGAGGTACCCAAGGTAATCCTCTAGGATGACCTTTGGAAACTTATCGACCACATGAACTGACTAAATTGTTGGTACTTCAGACTTAATATCTTTAACTCAAACTAAATAGTAGTGATACCCTTTTTCTATTAACTATCTAGCTTTAAGATAAGAGATGAAACAACCTTTGGGAGATAATGAACTACTCTCCTACTCAAGGACTGTCTCATTAGGAATCTAAAATTTTATCACTCAGGTGCGACAATCAACTTTTGTGTATAATGAATTGTGATAATAAATATCAAGAATAACATCAAAATTGATCATTTCTAGCTCTATTAAATCTGCTAAAATAACCTTATAGAGGATTATAATAGGGAACTTTCTATAAATTCATCTAGGGATAACTGACTCACTACTAGAGTTGAAATTGGGAATGGTTTAGAAAGACTCTTAGGACTTATACCAAAATTCACACAAATAACTGAAGTCATAAAAAAGAGTTTTGACCCCAGTTATGATAACACATAAACATCAAAGTAAAAGACACAAAGCATACTAGTGACTAAATCTGGGAACTCTCCTGCTCCTAGTAGGTCGGTATAGTATAAAACTGATTATGACACTGACCGCCACCAGTGCTAGATGATGCACCCTACTGTGGAGCTGGGCAACCTGAATGAACTGCTGAATTTATGGAATAAGTTTGAGGATGAACATATTTACTTCCCTACTTACAATAAGGGAACTACTAGTTCCTATAACCCATCTTACCTCAACCATAACAACGACCTCTACCCATTAAGCACTTGCTCAAATGATTTCTACCACACTTGGAGCATGTCAGATTAAATTTTCCCTAAAAGCACTACCTTGAGATCTAATGTCCTTCGCTCACTATTCTTATTTAGTTCTGGATGTAGGAGCATTAGTCGAGGATTGCGAGGCACTGACAAATATCCTTAAAATTGATTGTGCCCAAACTTCTCAGTCCTAGCTCTATTATTCCTTCTTTCATTTTTCTTTAACTTCTCTGCTTAAATCTACTAAGCATAAGCCATCAAACAATAAATATCCATATACCCATCAAACATGGCAGTCCTATACTCCTTAACTACCAAATCAGACATATCAGTAACAAACTTACTTATAGAAGGTCTAAAATCTGGCAATAACTCTAGTGCCAACTTAGGTAGCTGAGTGGACTTGAGGATGGTTTTTTACCGGCATAGAGCCCTACCAAAGGTTCATAAAATCCTCCTCTTTAGAATCCCTCATCTCTTTAAGAAAGAATAGGTAGAGAAAAGCCATCTAAAATATATCCCAACTCATGGGAGATACACTGTCACTACTACCTTCCCTCCACATAGTAACTTGATCATAAGGCATATCCTTTAATTGATAAGAATCCAATTCCACACTTTACTCTTTAGTAATATGCATAATTTATGTAATCTTCTTTACCTCAACAATGAAATATTGAGGATCCTCATTCACCTTTGACCCAAAGAGCTCAAGTGGATTCAGCCCCACAAAATCTTAAGCTTTAGCTATAACTTTGTTTCAATTCTGCTAAAATAGGACTGCTATTGTCTAATTTCCCTAAAAATTTGCTTTCATAGCCTAAGATAACACTTGGAAATGAGCTTGAAACTCAGTATAAGAGACATTTTCATTTAGAGGGTCTGCAGGTAGGGGTGGAACTGGCTAATCACCATTTCTACATGTGTAAGCTCTGTGATAAGGCATTCTTTGTCACAAAAGAGCACGAATTAGAGAACATACAAATAACCTCAAAGAATGAAAGAGATCCTAAAAGAAGGGATGGTTCCTAATATATTTCATAGCCTTTTTCTAATAAATATGGCCTACCTAACTCCAATGATCAAAACTCTACATAACATTTCTTATCAGACTCCCTAGGACTCTTTTAAACCTTAGGATCTGATACTAAGTTTCTAATGCCCCAAAGATACCCCCTGGTGTCACACAGTGTGTAGGAAAAAATAGCCCTGATTTAACCCATGATATGTACTCATCACTAAACTCTCGAAACTATAAACTTAAACATGTATAAATACTGAAGAATGGTTTTATAAATTGAATTCTAAAAAGATAAATAATCTCAAATATAAGGAATATTGAAAGAATATCTAGTCTGACTAGTGTTGATATGCCTCTAAACCAATGTCTAAAGAGCCATTGAGATAGAACCCTGATGACCCAAATTGAAAGCTAAGTAATAGAAATAACTATATTAAATATCTAGAATCATCATTAACTTGGCCCTCGAACTATGAGGACTCACCGACTATCTCAGTAAGGAAAATGGTGCCCACAATTAATTATGCTATTGAGGACGAAATCCAAAACCAACATTATGATATAATGTAGCACCTAGACTGATACGTGGTCAGTATTTTTGAATGTACTAAGTATATGGGGGTGAATGCATATGTAAAACTAAATTAATGCATAATCTTAAAAAACATACATGCTAAGTGAAAGTAATCTCACCAAGATGCTGCGATAAACTGAAGACTGAAACATCATAAAACATGAATAAAAAGCATAATTTGATAAACTAGGTAAGTTACTACACTTATTTCTAAAATTGTCTTTTTTGTGGGATAAGTCAAACTAGAAATGAACAAACTTTCTAATCATGCATGCTAAATATAAAGGGATTTACCTTGCTCTTAAATAATATTAAAAGCATAAATCTCACAAATAAAACTCATAAAATAATATCTAAACAAAACTGTCTATTATTACACTTATCTTCAAAAGTCTTTTTACTGTGGGAGATTCTCATAACCGACATAAGTCGTGTGATCTACATGGAGTCCAACGTCTGACCCACATTGAGGAGGGTTGTTATACCCTTGCCATTAGAATAGATCAAGAAATGTACTAGAGTGATCACTAAATTGAGCCCATTAGGCAAGGGTACACTATCTGGCGAGGCCCCTAAACCTACGATGGTATGTAATTTCTGAGAAATAAGATGCACTAAACACACATTCCCCTCTAGGTGCTAAATACTACATCCAAAATCTATATGTATTGTTTAACACCCCATATTTTGGTCCTTGTAAATTTTCTAAATTTATTCTCACTGTCTTGAATATGACTCACCCTACGAGTCATAGGGTGACGATATGGATCATAGAACCCTAATCATAAGATGGTCAGCCTGAGCTACTATTTTAGTAATGACTTAGGGGTAACGAGTCATAACTACTTCATATGAGTCATAAGGTGAAAATTATAGGGTGTTCGATGTACGACATAAAACTTCCTATCTTGGGTATGTTGCAAGGAATGGATACAAGTTGTAAGGTGGGACTCATAAACTGGCAAGTGAGGGGTGGCATTGGACACTTTCCAAACTATGACTAGACTAAATAAGTCTAAGGGTGACCCTACGAGTCCTGAGGTCACCCGTAGTGATGGGGCAATATTTTTTAGTCTTTTAATTACGGACATCTTGGTAATTTCCTTATTTCCTCACTTAGATCCCACGTCCATAAAATACCTGATAAGGGTTATCTCTAATACTCTGGCATATTAAACAATCTCCAATTCACCATTTAAGTAAAGTGTAGGGTTTCAAGGAAAGTGGTCATCTAGGATTCTAAGGGTGCTATCTTCTTCAAATTTCTTGGAAATGAAGGCATGTACCTCTTGACCTACACTTGAATTTTCTTAATGGCATAAAAATTGGTTTATTATTCATGGTTTTGGTGTTGGTTTTTGAACTATTAGTTAACGGTTTTGGATATAGTTGTTTGAATGTTTTCTCATCATTACTATTGAACTATTATACATTATATTGTTCGTTTATACACTCAGTGGGGTGCATGTGAATGATAGATGTAATAGGGGTACAATTGATTCCCCAAACTTGTAATTATGGTAATAGGGGTATAATGGAATTCATAAATAATTGGTTTTGGTATGGAAATTGATAATAACCTCAACCACTTGCATAATTGATTTTAGAATATAAATTATCATTTGGTTTTGCTTATTCTCTTTTAGCTAATGCTTGGCATAAATGTCTACTGGATAATAACATTAATGATCTTAAAAACCTTATGGGGTATGAAATAATCCCCTAAGTAATTTTATTTAATTGAGTCTATGGGGTACAAAGGAATCTCCAAAGTATTGCCTAATGACATTTCTTACAAGCTATAGTCAGTATGAAGATACCACTTAATAATGCCTTAATAATTGACTCTTGAAATTGGAGGATGGGTTATTTTTTAAATGTTTTAATTTAGCATTAACGGGGGTTGTGATAGTTGTTCAAAGGATGGACACTGAAAACTCATGTTTGTCAACATGAGGATTGGTCTAAGTAATTGTGTTCTTGTTTCACCCTACATATAAATGTTTCATGGTTTGCGAAGGGTACATGAGAATCCCCGACCTTCTGTGATATCCCTGAAACATGCATTGAGGCTTGACCAGGGGGTTACAACTAGACACATATAGCCCATGGGTGGTATTAGGATGGTCAAGATACACAATCCAAGGTAAGGTTTATAAAGTACATACTAAGCCTAATTCCTTCTTCCAACATTTAGACTTATTAACATACTTATGATAGGTGTGAATTTGTACATGTGCATTGGTTTAACATGGTTTCGTGATGATGGAATTATTTTATCCTCTATCCTTGAGTTACATGCTATTTCTCAATCTAATCACCATCTCCTCACGCTGTATCCCCACATAATGCAAGGTCCAAAGGTAAGTCTACTTTTTCTGCATAGAGTTAGCTGGATCAGCTCGATTTCTCGGTTGCTTATGGTGAAACTTGATAATTTAATTGATATTATTTTCAAATAATATAATTAAGAGTTCACATTATCATTAACATTGTCATTATCAATGTTAGGATCGGGGAATATTCTGACTTAGATTTGTTTTCGATATTGATAGAAGGTTTTTTGGGCTACTGTAGACTGAGGTGGCATTGGGTTATTTTGGTTGGTTAACGGTTATAAGTTATAGACATACTCTAATCTCCTTAAGCTTATGTTATTCTATCTTGTTATATATTCAGAATTCATTCATTATTAGGGGTATCATGTTCTATTTGGCTAGGTAAAGGGGGTGGTCTCCGATCCTTGATGGACTTGAGATACCTGTCATGTCTAGGACTTAGTTTGGTTTGTGAAAAAGTTGGTGTCAGATCCTAGGTATGGTATCACTAGGTGTCACAATGCTAGGCTACCCCTAGTCGCAACAACGGTGCTTATGATCTCAAAAGACTATAAGCTAACTCATGAACTGGTAATTACTGTAAGGATTGAATAATATAGTAATAAGATACATATGTGTTGAAATAACTATCTGAAAATACTTGATAGGACATGCCCCAACTAACTCCAACTGACAAACTGAAAGAAAGTACTAGAATAGTAAAGTAAACTGACAAAAGCAACTCACCACGCTACTGTTGCTGATAGGATAAACTGTCTACGTGTTGTCAGGAGCCTGAGCATCCAAACCTATAATATTAAACATCATAGAGAAAGAAAAGAATATGTGATCAGTACTTTGAATATACTGTTATGAGTGATGAGGTTAGGCTAATACACATGGGTTCATATGCATAAATAATAACTGATTGAATAAATAACATGAGGTAACTAAATATAATTATATAAAAAATATGAAATCTATGAATGCACGACTAAGAATATAATATGATTCCTAAATAATCTTTAAATTTTGAAATACTGATAACTGAACAATTGATAACTCTATGCTATGGTCAAACAAACCTGAAATTGAATTCTACACTTAATATAGGACTAGGACTGTGAGAGGTATCATCTAACCGACATTTCCCAATCTGAGATAATTAGGATCTAATCTATGGCCCCATTTAGAAGGGTGTTAGTACCGTGCCATGGGTACTATCAATGGCTATGTGGATCCACTAAAGTGAATTCTCAAAGGACTAAAGAGTCACCCTCTACTAGTAGGTTCCCTAATAAGATATGTGTCAACCCTCAATTGGTAGGTTAATATCTCAAACCAACACTAGCTACGTCATTCTAGAATGAAGGGATTTCTACAAAGATTCACACCCTCAACTAGAAGGTAAGCCCCCATCCCTAGGTACGATCAGTGCTAAATCCTACTCCCAACTGAACTGACTCAGATTACTGAACTAGTCTAAGTTTAACTGATTATGATAATTGACTGATGAATAATGCTTATACATATCTTAAATCATTATGAAAGATTCGAAGACTGAGTAAACAACTAAGTTTAGGGTATTCATAACCCCCATTACTGAATAGAAGTATCAATAAGAACATATATAGCTTTACAAATCATAATAAGGATCATTGTTCAAAATTCATCTCTTAGGCATTTCATCAAACATACGAGGGTCATGAATTAAAGAATGGGAATAGTTAAACCATATGATAATTGCATAATTACAATATCAAAATCATGGATTAAGGAGTTAACATATGAATAATCATCATCCATGGGTCTCAAGGGTGAACTTGCAATGAAAATGCATGGTATGCATGATTCGAAATCAAAGTTCATATGAGCTTCATTGATATAATTCATAATAACATGTAAAAACCATAATTAAAGATTAAAAATAGATTCTTGGTCTCCATGGGTAAAAAAGGCCCATGGATGAACATCAAACATACCTTAAAGCTTTAATCTTGGAAGAGGATTTACTTTTCTTGAATGTTCTTAGATTAGCAAGCATAATTTCTTGGTTTTATTGAAGGGGAGATGCTTGAACTTGATGAACATAGGGAAGGGTTAGGGTTTAATTTAGAGAGAAATTGAGGAATATGGGCATATAATGCCTTAACTAAAGGTTAATCTCATATTTTTACGAATTGGGGCAATGGGAAAAGACAAAACTACCCCTCTAGAATTTAAATTCGTAACTAGAACACTGAATTGAGCATCACCAAGATGCGATGAAATCCCCATCGCTATACCCACCATGACGTAATGTAATCTCGGTGAGGTGCTGGAAGCAAAATCTAAACGTGCCTCAATCCTCGTCCAAAAAATCCAAACTTCCCCAAGACATGCTCCCTACACCCCTGAATATGAATTAACTCAAAACTTATATCTCAGGGTTGGGAAGGTCACTTTAAAAATCATCAAAGTTAAGAGGTGAAAACTAAAAATAAGTCTCCAACACTTAGCTAAATTTTTAGGTTCTAAGCCTCTTATGCATGCACTATGAGCTGAACTAAGCGACAACTAATATGGGGTATTACATTGGGTTTCTACAAAGTCATGTCAGGTAGAGTCTCTTTTATGGGTGTGTAGTGTTGCATACTTATCAGAGAGAGCCTACGAGGTATTTAGAAATGTTTCTTTTGGGATATAAATTCTAAGGTCTTAAATTTCCTTTAGTGTCCATTTTTTATATTTTAGATCATGCCTCAAAGATCTGATGCTCCTAGAAACTCCTCTATCCCACTTGAGGACAATGTTGATGGAGCTCATCCTACTTATGGGGTTCAAAATTGATTAAGGGCTACTTCATCTGACGACACTCATGGGGTTCCCCTTACTTCCACTAGTCCTCCTCGAGCTCCTTAGGGTGATATCAGAAATGTTGAATTTTGCTAGTCAATTCATTTGCAGACCTAATTAGTAGCATCTCAAACTGAGTGGGTTGCTTCTGTAGCTCCATCTTCTGAGGCCACTAGAGTTGGTCAATTTATGAGGTTGAGTCCTCTGAGTTTCACTAGTTCTAAGAATGAGGAAGATCCTTAAAATCTCATTGATGAGATGGAAATTTTTTTCTATATGATGCATGTTAATGATGTGAGAGAGTAGAGTTTGCTACTTATCAGATAAAAGATATAGAATATTAATAGTATAAGAAGTGGGACCATTCTAGAGGTAATGATGCTAAGTTTGCTTTGTGGGATGATTTCTCTAGTACTTTTATTGATGACTTCTTTCCTCGGGAGTTGAGGGTGGTAAAAACTAAGGAATTTGTTAATTTGAAGTAAGGTAGGATGACAGTGAAGGAGTATGCCTTGAAGTTTAATCAACTATGATGATATGCCCTACAATTAGTATCTAGCATGAACACTAGAATAAGGAAGTTTACTTTTTGCTTGTCCCGTGATTTGATCTTGGAAAGCAAGGATGCCCTGTTGACAAGGATATGGACATCTCTAGAGTTGTAGCATATATACAACAAGTGAAAAAGGAAAACAAGAAGCAAACAGAGATGAGTGAAAGGCAAAATAAAAAAGAGTTTTAAGTTTTGGTATTCAGACCAAGGTGGAGGTCAGTAGTAAAGTGGTAGAGACTGTGGGAAATGGTCTAAGAAGAAGTGGGACAATTATGGTTCCTACTCTACGGCTGGTGCTCCTTATTCAAAGCCATCAAGTGATCGTCATTTTTATAACGGTAATGGTTCTAAGGCACAGGGTACGTAATCTTAGGAAAGTGAGTCCCAGTCAGCTCATTCGCATCCCCCTTCTAGATTTTATGGTCGGTTGTATCATGGTTTCTATGATGAGGGAAAGAATAGGCATTTCAATAGTGGTCAAACGGTACACATATTGAGGAACTGACCCATGGGTAAGGCTGACTCTAATTCAAACAAGGTTCCTGTTGCCTCTTCATTAACTCCTGCACCAAAGGGTGCCACTTCTAGTACCAGTACTAGTCAGAATCACCTGTATGCTCTTGCTACTTATCAGGAATTTGAGGCAACTTTAGAATTCATCACTGGTACGTTGAAACTCTTCTCTCATGACATGTATTGTTTACTTGATCTGGGGTCCACTTATTTTTTATATGACCCTATTTGTGGTTATCTATTTTGGTTTTGGTCGTAAGTATATTTTGGATCCTTTTTCTATTTCTACCCCGGTGGGCAAGTTTGTGGTTGCTAGGAGAGTCTACAGGGGTTGTGTGGTATTAGTTGATGGTAGGGAAACTACCTAAGAGAGTCTACAAGGGTTGTGTGGTATTAGTCGGTGGTAGGGAAACTTTAGTGGATTTAGTTAAATTAGACTTGTTAGATTTTGATGTGATTTTGGGGATGGATTAGATGAATTCATGCTACGCGTCTTTTGATTGTCGGACTCGAACTAGTTTCCACTTTCCTAATGAGCCGGTGATTGAATGGTAAGGTAGTTACCTAGTGCCTAAGGGAAGGTTCAATTCATATGTTAGAGATCAAAAATTTATTTAGAAGCGGTGCCTTTCTGTTTTAGTTCATGCTAAGGATTCTAAATTCGAATGCCCTTCCTTGCAGTCTATCACGGTGGTCTGTGGATTTCCTTGAGGTGTTCCCTAATGATCTTTCTGGCATTTCTCCCAAAAGGGAAATTGATTTTGGGATTGATCTTCTTTCGAAAACTCATCCTATCTCTATCCCTCCTTATCGAATGGCTCCTATAGAGCTGAAGGAGCTTAAGGAGTAGATGAAAGATCTCATAGATAAAGGTTTTATTTTCCCTAGTCTTTCTTCATAAGGTACTCCTATTCTCTTTGTGCAGAAGAAAGAAGGTTCCCTGAGCATGTGTACTGATTATTTCAAATTGAATAAGGTGTAACACCCTGCATTCCTGAGCTAGAAATTGAACCATCATTTCTACGTATGTGAATTCTAATCCCATGATTTATCTTTTAATACATATGTCATGATGTTTATCCTAGTGTGTGAAGTGCTTTCGAGGTAAAAAAATGTCTAGGAATCACTTAGATCTAAGTTGAGCGAAGAGCCTTTGATTTGTCCAAATTGGGGATTCGATTCTATAAGGGTCAACTTTGAACGTGTACAACTTTTTATATATGGGGAATTTTTCATCTCAAGACCCACCAAATTATATGTAATTGAATTAGCTTTCCAATTATACCAACTTTTCCTTATTCCTATATTCAGTACACTGTCGCGATAGCGCCGTGATGAGGAACTAAGTTATCATGTCTAGCTTTGTGACATGGAGAAATGTTTTCCTACTGCCATAAATACAAGCCCAAAGGGCATTTTTGTTAATTTCCCTTGCCCCCAAGAACCCAAGTGATGGATTAAAACACCAAGAGGGCATTATTTGCCTTCTTTTCATCATCAAATCTATATGTAAACCCTCCCCTTCCTAAGAACAAAAATCCTAACCCTTTTCCCCAAGAAATCTAAGAATGCAGGCTTCCAAGTTCAAGAATCTTAAAAAAAAACATCAAGAATGGAGTTTCTTTCACAAGTTCATCATTCAAGTCCTAAGATTTAAGCTTTCTTCCTCAAGAATTCAAGGGTTCAAATCCAATTTCAAGTTTCTTCAACAATTCATTCACTTAAGGTATGTGGGACCATGGGTCCCTTTTCACCCATGGAGCTAAAAAGACCTTCTTTTCAACTAAAGTATGGATTTTTCTTTTATTATAGAGTTTTATATGTTCAAGATGGATTAAATTCATTTCTTTCCTTAGTAATTTAACTCAATTTCTTGTTCATGTATGATCCCATGAAAGATTAGGTTAATTCATGTTTTAAACTACATTTTACCATGTCATGTTAAAGTGAATTTCATATTAAACCCCCAATTTATGAATTTAGGCATTTAATCATGTTGATTTCCCATGTTTAACACATTCCCATGTCACGTACATGATTCTCACATGTTTGATGAAATATCTATGTTTTAGGTCTTTGAACCATGATTTTATACTTTAGTATTTTGAGTTTGATATTGTATATTCTTTATAATCATTAAGTGTTGCAGGGTTAGGAACACCCGATATCTATAAGTTTTACATGATTTCTATTTTTCAAGAAATAAGTTAGTCAGATTATGATTTTAATATCATATTCAGCATACCATGATCATGTTAAGCATTATCAGTTTATATGTTAATAATTACCTCATAATCTGTATGCACTGTTATTTTGGAATACCATGATCTAAGCTTAAGTTATCAGTGCATGCACTAGTTAGTACCAGTGTCAGTTTAGTTGGGAGTAGGATTTAGCACCGAGCAAACTTAGGTGGTACAAGTAGGAGTGCCTTATGGGTGAGGTTTATACTCGAAGAGGAATATTGTGATTCCATATGAGATGATTAGAATTATGAAGACTACATTTGCTATGTTTTGGGCCTTGGGTCACTTTTGGGCTCAAGTAGCATTTAGGGTCACTTTTGGGCCCAAATTATAATAAGTGGCCTATGAGCCTATAAATATCTAGGATCTTCTTCATTTTAAGGTAGATGATTTTTGATATGTTTTAATGCACTCATGAATGTTTTATTAATATTGTTAGGAGCTTATTGGTTGTTTAGAAATGTGGGTTTTGAGGGTTCAACGTCCCTTTTGGCCTTCATAAGAGAATTGGTTCTTGTAGTTGGATTACGTTTGAGGGCCTCAATTTATTATATTGTGGTTAGCCTAGGATCCTTCTCTTATGTCATTCTATCTATCCTTTGATTTATTATCTCATTTTCCTTTGTTTCCTTTGTTTTTGTTTCATTTCTATTTTTGTATTTTATGTCTTGTATGATTTAGTACTAGAGTGAGCTTGATATTGTTCCCAGGAAGTCAATCTTGCGTCTCGTTGTGTTGAAAAATTGAAAAATCACAAAAAAGTTCACTATTCATGTTTTTGTCCTCAGTTCAAATTTTGAGTCTTTGATTTTGTTGTTTTCTTATCTTTTTATTGTTATATTATTGTTCGTAAAACTATTGGAGTCTAAATCTCCACTTTGACCTCAATCAGAGTTGAATCGGAGGGTCTACCATTGTTAGGAGCTCAACTTTGAAGATTTAAGGTGGGTGTTAAAATATGGAATTTTAGGTTGACAATTTTAACAAAATTATTCTTGGAATGTGTTTAAAAGGTTTAAAATACCCTTGGTTAAAAATTTCATTGCATTCCGATCAATGGTTTAAGAGTTACAGGTTTTTGAAGTTCTTAGTGTTCTTGAGTGCTCTTGGGGTAGATTCAAATCTTTATCCTGAATTCATTTCAAAAAGTAGTGCTTGATTCTCAAAAGTGAAGAAAAAGGTGTTTGTACAAGAACCTTTTGAAGATCCAAGGGAATATTCCTAAGAGAGGACAAATGGGGGGACAATTTGAGGTCCATAGTACACTTGCAAGCTGTTGGGACAGGTGATGTGCACCTGATGTGCGTTTGAGATGCTCCAGCAGGTTAGCCATATGCCAAAATAGTGGTAAAGACTTCTCGTTCATCAAACCTAGATCCAAGGTGAGCCCATCCTACTGCCACAGCCCCAACACAAGTCAAGGAATTGAGCACAAGGCCTCCTGTATCCAGCCTGCATTCCAAGTGATCTCAAGGTGTGGCCATACCTTAAGGCAATGGCATGTGCTCTTGACATACGCCTAGGCTTCCTTGAAACACTTACAATGCACTTCTAACTCTTTTTAACACACTCAACTTCAAAATTCCATTAAATCAGGTTCAAACCCATCCATTTCATCTCTTAATCCCTCCTTTCATTTCTTTGATTCTTGAAACTAATTAACAACTAAATCGTAACCTGTATTGTTGTTCAATTAGTTCTGTATTTGTTCTTATTTGTGTCTTAATTTCTTGTGTGTTTTCCTTTTTTTATCTTTTGTTTTCTTAGTTTAACACTTGAAATTCAAGTTCTTCAGTCTTTCACTTCCTAATAGAGTCATAAACCAACTACAAGCAATCAATGCCAACAAGTTAAACTAAATTCTGAGCCAATCCAAACACTTGGATTTAGAGGATAGATTTCATTAACATTAACCTTGTTTGTTAGTTGTGTTGAGTATCCATTTATAGGTACCATGGCTTCAGGAGATGAGATCCAACCTATCTCAAGCGGGGAAAACTTTGATACTCTTATGGAAGCTATAATGGGAATATGGCAAGATAAGAATATGATGAGGTAGGATATGAATGAGAAGTGGTCCAGTTTGGAGGGGATAGTAATGAATTTAGATGGAAAAATGGTGAGTGTGGAAGGAAACCATAATTCTACAAATCCTACTCCTCAACACCACCTCTAAGCATCCTCAAGTGTGCAAATTCAAGAGGCTTCAACTACCATCTCTCCTAGAACTCTCCACAATATGTTCTACTATAACGATTCAAAATCGCCTCTCGGGACGTCACATGGTGCTTGAGGCTACAAGTACCCCCAAGCTAACCCTTTGAGCCTATTTATACTAATAACACTCATTTCAAGATGAAATAATTCAAACACTAGCATAGTCATATCATATGAAAGAAAATACGGAGAAAATGCTCGGTCCAAACGACTACGCAATACCGGAAACCTCAACACAACCACAATCGGGTAACTAGTTTGACAAAGCCTCTACTAATCGATGATCTAGAGAGCCATTGGGACAGATCCCCAACTGACTTGAAATGAACTGAAATTAAAAAAAACATAGTCTCTTAAACACAGAAATATTTGAATATAGGTCCTCGAACCATGAGGACTCACCACTGAGCACCTGAATCTACATTACAAGACAATGTAGCACATAGACATATATGTAGATCAATACTTGGGAATGTACTGAGTATGTGGGGGGCATGCATTTATATATAAAAACAACAATACTCTTTAATCAAATCATGCATGTAATAAGTAATGACTCACATTGCTTGAATAAGTATAAAATGCGAAGCTCATGAATCATGTAAAATGGAACATGTAACACAATCTTGTGAGATTATAATTTCAGCTTTGAAATTTGTACTCTTCTCTTATTCTCATTACTCAAGGCTAAAGGAAACTTTAAGCAATACTTTTAACTCATGCATACATCTCATAGAGAGTAAAACTTCTTCAATGCTCAAGAACTCATAACTCTTTTGAACTCAAATACTTGGAATTTGAAATCATATAACTTTGGAACATACTTGAAGGCATTTCATTCACGTTAGGAAAATATCTCATTTCAAGCTTTAGGGAAAAATACTCTTATCAAGGAAAAATACTTTAGTTTTAAAGGAAAATATCTTATCTCAATGGAAATTACTTTAGTTTAGGGAGGTAATTGATCTCGAAGTTTAAATGTCAAGGAAGGTTCTCTTAATCGACATAAACCATGTGAGCTACACGGAGTCCAACATTTTGTCCTCCTAATAAATAGACCTCACGTTGGGGAGAGGCTTCATACTCTTGCCAGGGAGTATAACCTAGGTCCAGTGATCACTGAAAAAACTCGGCCTCGGGCCTAATATAAACTCGGCCTTAGGCCCAATAACAATCATAAACTTGGCCTTAGGCCCAACCTATGGTGGCAAGTAGTTTTGGGGTAAGAAACCATAATAATTTACCCACTCGATGCTAAATACTACTCCCTTTAGATTATCTGCACTCATATCGTAAAAAAAATCCACTTTTAGATATAATCTCATGGTTCACCACGAACCCAATAATCAAATCTGTAATCTCATGTAATAGAGTGGATTTCAAAACTCAATGACCATTAGGTCAAAACGTTTCTCAATAATCTCAGAATACTTAAATCATGGGTTCTTATAACACAATAGTTCATAAAATCTCAAGTCTCAAGTAGATCTTAGTAACCCATAGTTCAATCTCAAGTTAAAACTCATCAAAAGCATAATAGATTGCATATAGATTCATAACTCATGTAAAAATTTGGAAATTTCAGCAATTTATCTCAAAATTTCAACATACATACTTCAATGTTTCAAGAATTTCAACTATTAACTTCTCAAGGGTTAAAATCATGGGGTATAGACCCATCTGTAATTTCTCAAGAAAACATGTAAATATCATGCCATTAGACTCTTAATTCAAGGGAAACATCAAAAGCTTGCAACCATTAACAATGGTTGAAAAGCCCAATTCAATTTCATGTAAAATCTCATAAATTACAAAGAATTGTAGTTTAAATAAGCCTTTGGGAACAAGGGTGAAAGGATTACCCTTGTTCAAAACCCCACATATCTTGAATTAGAATCTTTGGATGAACTCTCGCTTTTGGAACTCTATTTGTACTCTTGAATGAGGGTTCTTGAAGCCCTTGACTTGGGAACCTTGAATCTTGACTCAATTTAGAAAATCTATGGTGGATTCTTGATATTCTTGGAAGAGGTTTTAGATACTTAGGATTTTTGTTGATAGAAAAATTGAGAGAGACTTCACAAACTTCTTGTAAATGACCTTGATTTGGTGTTTGCACGGTTTAAGAGGCTTTCCAAAATGCCCTTTTTAACTTCTGTACGAAGCTGGAAAAAAATTGAACAGGAAACCCGATTTCATGGGCCACCACGATGTGCCACTATCACAGTGGCTTACTGGAAATTGACAAATGGGAAATTTATAGTCACCGCAATGCAGAGCTATCACGTTGTCCCACAAGTTGGGACCTGAAACTTCAGCGCGATGTATCACAATCGCGCCAGGCCATTGGAACTTGACTATTGGGAAATTAGGGTCCTCCGCGATGTGGCATTATCATGGAGTTCCACTAAAAATTTTCAATTATCAAATAGACCCTCTCCACGACATTCCAAGCACCAAAATAATGCTATTTTATGACTAAGACTTAAATTAGCTATAACTTCTTACCTGAGTGTCGGATTTGGGTGAATCTTATATCGACAAAAAGCTTATAGAATTTCCCATGTGATAAAAAGTTGAAATTTAGGAAATTCTATATGGTTAAAACGATACTTAGGAAGTCACTTCTCAATATTTTAGGGCCAGAATCACACCTCACTTGACATGCACTAAGGTTTATTCTATGAGAGAATTTTGCGGGGTCTTACATCTACCTTCCCTAACAAGTAAGTGCTTCTTTACCTACCATTTCAACTACTAATAAAAATCACAACATGTAGCCCGACCACTACAATTCAACCAACAAACACCCCAAATCACCACCCAAGACCACTAAATTCTCAATTTACCCTATCAAACACCCCCAAATCAAGCTCCAAACTACCAAATCCCCCACGAATTAAAACCAAAAGGCCTCAATCCACCCTACTACCCACCCTATCTAGTACCCCAAATCAAAATACCACACTACTAAAGGCCACCAAATCCAAATCTACCCTACCAAGCTCCAATTAACCAAATTCCACCACAATAAATGCCACCAAAACAAGCTATTAGGGTTCAAGAAGAGTTTGTAGGAATGTAGAAGGAGGTTATGGATATGGTTCTCAAGATCATATCCCAAGAGACCAATGTGGTTATGGAGGTTGTGATATGGGTATTAATTCTATCAAGGTCACTCTTCCTAGCTTTTATAGAGGTAGTGATCTTGAAAGGTACCTCAAATAGTAGTAGAATATGATAGAATCTTCCAAGCTAATGATTTGTCCAATGTTAAGAAGATAACCTATGTTATTTCTCAATTTGAAGGATATGCTTCAACCTAGTGGGAACGTCTAAGAAAACACAAGGGATCCTTCATAGAGGTCAATATCAACCATGGGATGTTATGAAGGCCCTTATGAGAGCCAAGTATGTACTAGAGAGATATAGACAAGGGTTGCTTTCCAAGTTGTACAATTTGAGAAAAAAAGACGAGTATTGAAGCATGCTATGATTAATTTCAATACCTCTCTTGAAGCTTGATTACAACGAGGGTAAAAAGCAAACAATGATCTAATTTAAGAAAGGATTGAATTAAGAAATTACCTCTCAAATGTCAATACATAAGTTTTCCTGGATGGATGATCTCTTAGAAGAGGATATCAATTTTGAGAGAGATATCAAGTTGGAGTAAGAGGAAACTAAGCCTAAGGTGGGGAATCAGTTGTCCTTCAATTGGAGTCAAGGCTCCAACTTTAAGAAAACTTTTAAGAAGAAGACCATTGAGAAGAGTGCTCCAAAGTATCCCCCTAGAGAAGAAGGTATCCCTAATCAGAAGGGTACTCAATACTATAAATGTCAAGCATGGGGTCACCAAATGAGTAAGTGTCCAACATGATGAGACATCATACTTTGAGAAGGTAATCTATATTACAAAGATGAAGTAGAGAATGAGGAAAGAGTTGGTGATCTTGATACAAATGTGGAGGTTGATGTGAATCCATATGATGATAATATTACCGTTCCAAATATGCTAGCCAACAAAGTACCAATGGAAGAAGTTTGACCTCAATAAAGTGAGTTTAGCATTCCACTTTACTTGGCTATATATGTTATGCTCCCTCCCACTTCTAAGAACTAACCAGAATTCCTTGATCTTGAATATGATGAACTCTTGAATTTAAGGATAAATTCTTTTTAAGAAGGAGAGGATGATATAAGTGAGAGTGCCTCATGGCCGAGGTTCAAAGATGAAGAGGAATATTGTCATCCCCTATGATATTATTGGAATAATGAAGAATAATTTTGTTATGTTTTGGGATTTTGGTCACTTTTTTGACCAAGTTTTATTTAGGGTCACTTTTGGGCAAAAATTATAATAAGTGGCTATGGGCCTATAAATAGCTAGGACCTTCTTCATTTCTAGATAGATAATTTTTGATATTGTTATATGTACTAGTGAGTGTTTTATTAAGCTTGTTGGGAGCTTATTGGTTATTAGAAATGTGCGTTGAGAGGGCTCAATATCCCTCTCGGTCTTCATAAGAGAAATGACACTTGTAGTTTGATTACATTTAAGGGCCTCAATTTAGTATATTATTGTTTTTTTGCGTTTCCATCTTATGTGATTCTATCTATCCTTTACTTTATGGGGGCTCACCTGCCAATTATGACTAGGTCCTTAGTAGCAGTCCTTAAGTTCCAGAACTACATAGCCAACATAGTATTGTACGATGTCACCCATAATTTTAGGACTAACGCTTTCTTAGGGGTGACCCACCAATTTAGGACTAATTCCCTAGTCCTTTAAGACATCAAATTAGTGGATCTACACAACCTGTGTTAGTATCCATGGTACGATACTGACGCCCTTCCAACTGGGGTTACTGATTGGACCCTGATTAGCTTATACTAGGGTAGGTTGATTACATAATATCGTCCACAGTTTTAGTAAGTATTCAGTATGTCATAACTCAGTTTTGCTTGACCAAAGCCTATAGAATTTTAGTTAATCAGTTATAAAGAATTTAGTCTTTTAGATTACAGATTATCTCAGAAACATGTTTTTGCTTGGTCTTGCATTCTCAGATATTACATGTTTATATTTTTCATGTTTATTATCCATTCATGACCCTCAGTTCAATTTTACAGCATGCTCTTCTTTACATGAGATTTACATACAATATTCATGTTTTACTGCTTCCTAGCTTCAATTCTACTTATTTTACAAGAGTAAGGATTTTAAAAAACCTTAGTGTAGTGATTCACTAGCTTATCAGATTATATTTGTAACTCATGTTTTAAGATACTCCAGCTTTTAGTTTATTTTAGTCTCTTAGTCGATCTACTTAGCATGCATGTTTTAAGACTATGTTCCTAATTAGGTTTACTTATTGCATTCACCCTCACTTACTCAGTACATTCTAGAAGTAGTTATTCATATATATGTTTATGTGCTACATTGTCTTATAATGTAGGTGCCCATTGTACCCTACATATCATAATCAGTCAGTTTACAGCTTCCAGCAAGTAAGTGATGAGTTCTCTTATTTTGGGGACTCAAGTCAATAGTAGTTTATGTACTTTTAGTTAATTATTCATATGTATTGATTTTTGGTAGTTGGAGTCATGTCCCAGCTATTTACAGTCAATACAGTGGAGGCTTCATAAATAGTCAGTCAGAGTTATGAAATGTAAATTCTAGTTCTCTCTTCAGTTTTATTAAGAAGTAAAATTTATCAGTATTGTATCCAGATTATACCATGATTATATTTCTACACAGAAAAGTTACCTATTTTATATATTCTAAATCAGTTGCTCAAGTAGTATGCCAGTTCATGGGCTAGCTTTGGATCACTCATTGTTCCAAGCACCATATGACGACTAGGGGTAGTTTCGAGTCAGAACATAAGGTGACTATGAAGAATAAGTATCTGCTTCCCAGAATTGATGATCTTTTTGATCAACTTTAATTTTCTAAGTACTTTCAAAGATTAATCCTCGGTCAGGTTACCATCAGTTGAAGATCAGGGAGGTGGATATCCCTAAGACTGCCTTCCGGACTCGGTATGGTCATTTTGAGCTTTTCGTGATGTACTTTAGTTTGACTAATTTCCCATTGACATTTATGGACCTCATGAACCATGTCTTCTATTAGTTCTTAGATTTATTCATAATTGTATTTATTGATGATATTTTGGAGTATTCTAAGAGCGAGGAGGATCATGTTAGTCACCTCCAAATTATGTTGAAAACCTTGAAAAATAAGCATTTGTATGCAAAGTTCTTGAAGTGTGAGTTCTACTAGAACGTTTTGACCTATTTGGGTCACGTTGTTTTGAGTAAAGGGATTATAGTAGATCCACAAAAAGTTGTGGTGGTTAAAAAGTGACCTAGACTCATAACTCCAGTTGATTATTGTAGAAAGTTTATGGAAAGATTCTCTTCTATTGTTGCCCCATTAACTAAGTTGACTCATAATAAGGTGAAGTGATACAAGTCAAATGGCTATCATAGCTTTTGATTACATCATTCGAGGCTAATACAAGGATGTCCAAGCCATGGTCAAGCAAAGAGCTCAAGAATTCACTTGGAGGATCTACTTCAAGCTCCTAAAAAAGCAACACCATGTTTGGAAGATATCTTAGAGCAGAGGAAAGACATGGCATGAGGAATAAATAGCCCTTGTGAGTTATTTCTGAAATAGCCACTTTTAGGCTATTTTTGTAATAATCTAGTTTTGCAAAGGTAACTAATATAAATAAGTGCCTTAGATATTTCATTAGGTAGTTTTTGATGATTAATTTTACATAATGTATTCATGAGACTCCATGGGAGTGTTTGAGTGCTTGAAAAAGCATTTGTTGAACCTTGGTTATAAATGGTAGTTTTGAGGCAGATCTAATCCCTTTTCCAATCACTGTAACAGTTAGGTGCTTATTGATAGTAATTAAAGGAGTTTCTATTATTCTATACATCCTTCAATTGCCCTTTCGGTATCAATTTTTTGTCTATCTTCCTATTTGTGCTATTCTATCTTTCATATATTTATTTTCTGCATCATAGATTTGAGTCCTCATGGATCATATTGTATCATTTGGTATCATAGCTAAGCTTGATTTCATTCCTAAGAAGTCAATTTTGGATTTGTTATCTTAAAAATCACAAAAATAGAAAAAAGATCAAAAAAATAGTCCAAAACTATTTTAGGGTTTTTCAGTTTTTGAGTTTATGATTTTGTGTCATTTTTGAGTTCCTAGGGTGAGATTTGTGTTGCCTAAAAGTATTTGAGTCAAAATCCAAGAGTTGAGCTTATTCTGGGTTGTTTTAAGTCATCCACCTTTGTTGGAGCTTGAGTTGAAGAAACTGTAGGGAGATTTCTTGAAATTAGAGATTAGTTTTTGATATTTGAGCTTAAAAATGTGTGGGTTATGCTCAAGAGGTTGAAGTGAGCTTGGGGTTCAAATTTTATCCAATTTTGGGTTTATTTGGTTGAGGATTAATTTTTGAATGTTCTTGTTGTTCTTCATGTTTTCCATATGTTGTTGAAGAAGAACATTCAAAAATAGGGTGTTTGATTCAACAAGGATCTAACAAAAAGGCATGGTACTTGTTTATTCCAAAGAATATTCCAAATCTTCCAAAGAAAGAAAGGATCAAAAAGCATCAAAAAGGAATATTCTTAACGAGGAGACAAAGGAGAGTATAAAGGAGCAGACCACAAGAAATTCAAAATTTCTTGATCTTGAAAGATAATTGAAGAGTTCCAATTCCTTGTATTTTTCATCCATAGCATCCTAACAACACCTCAAGTTGGAGAAAAACCAAATTGAAAATTTTGTTAGTGATTTTTCAACAATTTGACGATCCTACACACTGTTCCTTCACTCGATGAGTTTCCAACCATTCTTTGGATTGTTGAGGAATTCATATTCATGATTATCCATGTTTTATTGAATCATTACAAAATAAATCATAAGGAAAAGGATTGAACACGATCTGGAACTTTCTAAGGGTGACAAGCAAATTGAATAAGTCGTCAATAGGTACTTCCTAGGGGTGAAGACTACGGACTAGTCGTCAACCAAGTGACGACCAATCAACGTAGTTGTCATCTAAGAATTTTTCAAGTCCTTTATCCTTCCAAGGTTGAGGAAAACTAGTGAAAATCCCTCACTCAAGTGACGACTACAATCCTAGTCGTCAACCAAGTCACCAACTTAGACAAAATTTTTGTAAGCTCACTTTTTGATTTCTGTTTCTTTCCTTTGATTCCTAGACTTCTTTTATTGATTCTAAAAACTAATTCAAAACTAGTAATCATCCTATTTAGTTATGAATTAGTTTTTGAGTCTATTTTGTTTCGTCGTCCTTTTCTTTGTGTGCTTTTCTCTTTTTAATTCACCATAACTTCTTTGATTCTAGTTCATAAGTAGATTTTGTTTTGTGTCCTGAGTCGATCAAACAAGAATCCATTTCATCTGCAAAGTAGTGATTGACACCTTATTAATTACTGGAGTATAAGAAACTTTCAACATTCACTGCTCCAATTATGAGATCACAACGGTGAGTGCATACGAGTGTTGGTGAGGAGATTTTAGTACTAATCTTATTTGTCTATTTTATAGACCCAAATGTGTGGAAGTGGGAACCAAGGTATGAATGAAGGGTATATTAGGAGTCAATTTCTTCCTTATCTATCTATTTATAAAGAAGAACAAGATCCCAAAGTTTACCTTAATTGGGAATGGCAATATGAAAGAGTGTTTAAGGATTATGTTATGAGTGAAGCTAAACAAGCTACATATGTCCTTAAGTACATTCAAGGTACAACCTTAGCATGGTGTTAACTCGTAAGGATTTCTACCCAAACTTGGGGTACCTTGAAAGATTTTTTGAGGCCAATCTATGTGCTGAGGGGTTACATGATGCTTTACAATAGTGATCCAAGAAGAAAACCACATTCAAGATGGGTAAAATTTATGGAGTTTCAAGATGTGTTCTTATTCTTGATTATGGGTATCATTCAAACTACATAACTCCTCTTTTGGTTTATTATCTAGGGATACCTCTAGTGTCCAACCTTTTCCCATACTTCTTAGAAGGCTATAGAGTCTCTGAGTACATAAAGGTTTTCTTTACCTGGGATGGGTACTATGAGGAGGTGCGGTGTGACATATTCCTATTGGAATGTGGACACTTACACTTGGGTGCCAATTGGTTTGCACAACATAAGATTCCAAATGTGCAAAAATTGACCCAAGTTCGCAAAAGTCTAATGGGGAAATCATCTCTTTCCACCTACCCTTCCTAAAACTCAAGGAAAGATAACCACTTACTCCAAGCCTTATGAAATTGAGATACAAAATATTGAGAGGAGTGAGGGAGTGCAAGGTGTCAATCTAAGAGGAAAAAAAGGAGAAATGGATGGGAGCAAAGTGAGAGGGTTGCCACCAACCAGAGCTAACATTGTTTGTCCTTCTATTTATAAGTACATTTGTGTTGGTACCAACATAGAAAGTGGAGGAGAACAACCGCCAAAAAAGAAGATTCCTTTTGAAGATTTGACGAGGGAAATCTTATATTCTTTAAAAGATTGTGGAGGACCTTCATACCAAGGTAAAGAAGAATGTGCTCAAGAACTTTAAGTTAACATAGCTAGCTCTTACACTTTTGTGCATGTGAATGATAATGTTGTGGCTAGTAGCCCATTTAGTGTGAGTAATATCTTACCTACATATGATTCTAATGATTCTTTACCTCTCGATGATGATGTACATTCTTTGAGTGTGGATACACTAGTTGATCCTATTGATGACCGAATTGACTCTTCTTGTAAGATCAATTTATGTCCACCGAGTGGTAAAGCCAATGTGTTAAATGATAGTACATCATCTGGTGAAAATTATAAGGATCAAATTATGTGCAAAACTATTCCACTATTGGGGATATGTGTAGTATGATTAAAGAACCTCAAGTGAGTGAAGAATTCAAAAATATTGATCAAGAAAATAGGAGTGAACCTTTAAGATTGTCTTTTAGTGAAGATCCTAATGCTTGCTTGGCTCATCGTGATGGTTATGTGTTTGAAACTTCTTTGGAACTTGATAGTTGTCTTTTAGAGAGAACTTTTATGTTCTAAATCTTCCTCCTGGATAAATCCTTCACTCTGTAAATATAATATCTTGTTTGAAGATGGTACAATCACTCTAAATGAACGTAGAAGTGAGAATGATATTAAAGGTATAGCTTGTCATGAAGGATGTAACCTATATTCTAACCAACTATGGTGTGAAAACCTTCCCCCTAATGATGAAAATATTTTCTTGGAAGATGAGAGTACTCATAAGGGAAAGGAATAATCAATTGGTTAATGATAGCTTTTATTTGCTTGAATATTTATGAAACCCAATAGCTGATTGTTCCTTGAAAAATGATTATGGATGTGATCCTTTGTATAATACCCCACCTTGGTTTGATAATTATGAGGATGAATTGCTCACTTTTTGTAAATATTTAAGCAATAATTCCTTTGATATTGGTGAGGGTATGTGTCTACTTGAGGATTCCTTCCTAGAAATAGAAAGTATCCATTGTTTGGACATAGCTTCCTCTTCTACTCTATGTGACCCTATTGTTAAGAATACTTATGGTGATGATCTTGGATCTAATAGTGAGTGTCTACATAGTGACACCTTTGTTGAAGTGGACTTGAGCTATACATTTATCTACTCTCTACTTGTTTTTGATGATGCTTATGCTATTATAAAGAGTACGTCTTTCTATTTAGGTGAAAACTATAGGGAAAATGAGTGTTGTTTAGACCCGTGTCTATGGCCACTCTTTCCATTTGGCCTCGATGAAAAATTTGGAAATGATGGTTTTGGTAAACCCGGCTTGTTGCTTAGTCTACATGACAAGTAAAGTTTGATTGAGAATGTTGGTATCCTTCCTTATGATGGAAAGTCTTTCTCAAGAATTCATAATCCACTTAAGATACAACATTGCGTAATAGAAAGATCTCCAATAAATATGGGAGATCTTTAAAGAAGGGAAGTATTGAAAAGCTCTAAGAGAGTTATCCATTGTGTGTTTCCCCCCTTGACCAAAGTTTTACTACTTGTCGGTCATAAAGAGAGCCTTCTCTTGAAACTCCTTTGGATGAATTCTATTCTTGTGATACCCTTCTTCAATACTTGAGTAAAATATATGACCTCCTTCTCCATGGTGGTATCATTCTTGAAAACACAAGGGAAAAAGTAGCATGATCTCCTTTGGGATTTGCTTACAAATTTGCATCCTTGCTTGACACACTTGTTCTAAAGATGTATGAATTTAAACTTGTGGATGCCAAGTTAATGATTGGCATAAAAGGAAGAAGTCATATATGCTTAAATTTCTATATTCCATCCTCGTGTGCTTTATGTGCTATATCTTTTGAGACAAATAACATTCTTATGGATAATAGCACCTTGGATGTTGCCTTTACACCTGATTCCTTCCTATACTACCTCTTTCCTTAATATGACATCCATATAGTTTTGAATTTCCTTTATGTGGAGGTAGGATATTTGTTGGTTGGTCCACTTGTTTGAGTAACATTGTTATATGCTTTTTGTGGACTTTAATAACAATTGAGGCACCATTCTTGATGTGTTCTCTTAAAGAAGTGATAAAGCAATTGTGTTTTATGGCTCCTAAGGTAAAGGTAATCTTAATTTTTAGATCTAGTGATGTCATTATGACCATTGTAGTTTCCTTACCTCTTGGTGATTTTCATATCCAACTTCTTTATGCATTTTCAATAGATTTCTAATGTTTAAATGAAGGATCCTTAGTTATATTTCAAGTATGTGTAACCTGGGCATGTTGAGGTAATTTGTTGTGCTAACCTGAACATTCATGCCATAAGGAGTTTGTGTTCATTTGTCCTTTCTTTGGTTTTGTCAGGTTCGGATTTGAGGTTGAAACCTTTTCAAGAAGTGGAGGATGATACAAGCTAAATGTCCATCATAGCTTTTGATGACATCATTCAAGGCCAATACAAAGTGGTCCAAGCTATGGTCAATTAAAGAACTCAAGAATTCACTTGGAGGACTTACTTTGAGCTCCTAAACAAGCAATGATGTGTTTGGGAGATAGCTTGGAGCCGAGGAAATCCTTGGCACGAGGTATAAAGAGCCCTTGTGGGTTATTTCTGAAATAGGCAATTTTGGGCTATGTTTGTAATAAGCTAGTTTTGCAAAGGCAACTAATATAAATAGCTGCCTTAGACATTTCATTAGGTAGTTTTTTATGATTATTTTTACATGATGTATTTATGAGACTCCATGAAAGTGTTTGAGTGCTTGGAAAATCATTTGTTGAACCTTGCTTAGAAATGGTGGATGTGAGGCAGATCTAATCCCCTTTGCGGTCATTGTAAGAGTTAGGTGCTTACTAATAATCATTAAAGAGGGTTTTACGATTTGATACATTCTTAGATTTCCCTTTTGGTATCAATTTTGTGTCTATCTTCCTATCTTGGTTGTTCTATCCTTTTATCTTTATTTTTTATATCGTAGGTTCGAGTTCTCATGGGTCGGATCATATCATAAAGTTCTAATGGTCAGATTCTTGTGAGGGTATTTTATAGAATATGGAGGATAAGTTGACTTGGAATCTGGTTTTGACTCTACTTAAGGGTATTGAGGGTTTTGTTACTTATTATGATGCCTCTAGTATAGGACTAAGTTACGTGTTGATGCAACATATTAAGGTGGTTGCGTATATTTCTAGACAATTAAAGGTGCATGAGAAGAATTATCCAACTCATGACTTGGATTTATTGGTTGTGGTCTTTGCTTTGAATATTTGGCATCATTATTTGTATGGTGTCCATGTTGACATCTTCTCAGATTACAAGAGCTTGTAGTATGTATTCACCCAGAAGGAGTTGAATCTCAGGAAGAGGAGCTGGCTTGAGTTGCTCAAGAACTATGATATGTGTCACCATTATCATCCAGGTAAGGCTAGCATGGTTGTTGATGCTCTTAGCAGGTTGTCCATAAGAAGTTTATCACTTGTGAACAAGGAGAAACAAGAATCGTTAAAGGATATTCATTGTTTAGCTAATCTTAGAGTTCATCTCTTGGACTCTAATGATAGTAGGATATTTGTGCAAAAGGTGGTGAGTCATCTCTTCGTGCTGAGGTGAAAGAGAAATAGTTTTTAGAACCAATCTTAATACAAATTAAGGATGATGTCGGACAACAGAGAGTTATGGCCATCGATATTGGTGGCGATGGTATCTTGAGGTAATAAGGTAGATTATTTTTTCTCGATGTTGATGTGCTATGATAAAGAATCTACGCTGAGGCTCATAAGTTGAGGTACATTGTTTATCTAGGTTCGATGAAAATGTATCATGACTTGAAGAAATATATTGATGGAACAAAATAAAGAGAGATGTGGAGAATTTTTGGCCATGTGTATGGTTTGTCTATGAGTCAAGGTGGTACACTTGAGACCTAGTAGGTTGTCTTAAGAGATTGAGTTAACCGTGCTGAAGTGGGAAGTGATTATTATGGATTTTGTTACTGGTCTTCCATGGTCCTGTCATTAGTTCAATTTTGTTTGGGTCATTATGGATAGGATGAGCAAGCTCACTTCTTGCCAGTGAGGGCTAATTATTCAGTGGAAGATTACACTAAGATTTTCATAAAGGAGATTGTAAAGTTGCAGAGTGCTCTAGTTTCCATCACCTCTAATCGAGGTACTCGGTTCTCATCTCACTTTTGGCATTCCTTTCAGCTAGGTTTGGGGACTAAAGTAAACTTTAGAACTGCTTTTCACCCTTAGATAGATGGACAAGCGGAGAGGACAATACAGACTTTGGAAGATATGCTAAGGTCTTGTGTGATTTATTTTTATGGTAGTTGGGTTGACCATTTGCCTCTCATTGAGTTTGCATATAATAATAGTTTTTATTCTAGTATTGGGATGGCTCCGTTTGAGACATTTTATGGTAAGAGAGTAGGTCTCCTACTGGGCGGTCTCATGTAGGTAAAAATTCGTTATATGGTCCCGACTTGGTTCACCAAGCTATGGAAAAGGTGAAGGTGATTGGTATAGACATAATACTGCCCAAAGTCACCAAAAGTCCTATGGGGATGTAAGGCGAAGGAACTTGGAATTTGAGGTGGATGATTTGGTAGTTTTGAAAATTTCTCCCACAAAGGGAATGTTGCAATTTGTAAAGAAAGGGAAGCTCAGTACCTGCTATGTTGGTCCATATCAAATTTTGAGATGAGTGGACAATGTGGCTTATGAATTAGAATTTCCTTCGAGCTTGGGTTTTATTCACTGGGTCTTTCATATTTCAAAGTTGAGGAAGTGTGTGGGTGATCCTTCATTGGTGGTTCCATTGGAAGGTGTAGCTATTTTAGATTCCTTGTCTTACGAGGAAGTCCTGGTGGAGATCTTGGACTGGCAAGTTTGTCAGTTATAAACTAAGGATATGGCTTTGGTAATGGTTTTGTGAAGGAACCATAAGGTTGAAGAGGACACTTAGGATTCTACAAAGGACATGAATTCCAAATACCCATTTTTTTCCATTTTGGACAATCATGTGTGAGGTATATGTATTCCTAACCATCTTTGTTTTTCGTCGTTGTTAAAGGAAAGCGTAGGTGTACTCTGTGTTAAATCATGTTAATGGATACATTGACCAATTATTCAAGGGAAAATGATCCTAAAGAGGTGAGAATGGAACACCCTAGATTTTGGTCCTTGAAAATTTCTTAAATTTTATCCTCACCTTCCTAAATAAGACTCACCCTATGAGTTGTAGGGAGACAATACGGGTCATAGAAACTAGTTGTAAGGTGGCCAGTGAGATTTTCCTAAGTTACTATTTTTATGACGACTTAGGGGTAACGAGTCGTCACTACTCCATACGAGTCATTTGGTGTCAATCATAGGGTATCCAGTATATTACATAAAAGTTCCTGTATTGGGTACCAGTGGAGGGAACGAATCGTAAGGATTAGGTATCAATCATAAGGTGTGACAAGTAACAAGACCAATGTGGGGTGGATTTGGACACTTTCCAAACTACGACTGGACTAAATGAGTTATAGGGTGACCCTAAGAATCGCGAGGTCCTTTGTAGTGAGGGGGCGATATTTTTTAGTCTCTAATTAGGGACATCTTTGTAATTTCCTTCTGTCCAAAATTAGACCCCACCTCCATAAAACCCCTAAGGTGGGTTATTTCCAATTCTTTGGCATATTAAACATTCTCCAACTGTCTCTCAGATTCCCCATTCAAGTAAAGGCTAGGGTTATAAGGAAAGTGGTCATCTAGGGTTCTAAGGTGCTACCTTCTTCAAATTTCTTAGTAATTAAAGCATGCATCTCTGTCCCTACACTTGTATTTTCTTAATGCAATGAAATTTTATTATTATTCATAGTTTTGGTGTTGGGTTTTAAACTATGAGTTGACGGTTTTGGATATAATTGTTTGAATGTTTTCTCATGATTACTATTGAACTATTATACATTAAATTGTTCGTTTATACACTCATTGGGGTTCATGGGAATGGTGTATGGAATAGGGGTACAATGGACTCCCCAAATTTGCAATGCAATAGAGGTACAACGTAATCCCCAAATAATTGGTTTTTGGTATGGAAATTGATAATAACCTCAACCCATTTGCTTAATTGATTTTTGAATGTAAATTATCATTTGGTTTGACTTATTATCTTAAAACTAATGCTTGGCATAAATGGCTAACTGAATAATAACAATAATGATTTTCAAAACCTTATGGGGTACAAAGGAACCCCCCAAGTATTTTATTAATGGAGTCTGTGGGGTACGAAGGAATCCCTAAAGTATTGGCTATTGACATTGCTTGCAAGCTATAGTCAGTATGATGATACCACTTAATAATGCCTTAACAATTGACTCCTAGAGTTGGTGGATGGGCTATGTGTTAAATGTTTTAATTGGACATTAACGAGGGTTATTATAGTTGGTTATGAAGGTGTGAGTCTGAAGGACGAACATTGAAACCTCATGTTTGCCAACATGAGGGTAGGTCTAAATGATCGTGTTCTTGTGTCACATATAAATGTATCATGGTTGGCGAAGGGTACAAGGGAATCCCCGACCTTTATTGATATCCCTAGAACATACACTAGGGCCCAACCAGGGGGTTACAAATTAACCCATATAGCCCGTGGGTGGTATTTGGACGGTCAAGCTACAAAACCCAGGCTATGGTTTTTAAAGTACATCTAAGCCCGATTCCATCTCCTAGCATTTAGAATTATGTATATACTCATGGATATGTGTGAATGTGTACATCTACATTGGTCTAACTTGGTTTCATGATGATGGCATTATTTTATCCTCAATCTTTAAGTTACATGTTAGTGCTCAACCCACTAACCATTTTCTAATGTTGTATCCCTATGCGGTGCAGGGTCTAAAGAAAAGTCTACTTTTCCTGCATAGAGTTAGGTGGATCGACTGGGTTCACCATTCGCTTGTGGTAAAGTGGTGAGCTTCCATTCTCCAGAAGACTTAATTAGTTCATCAATTTTCTTTTCATATAATAGAATTAAGAGTTCACATTATCATTAACATAGTCATTGTCATTGACAAGGTCGGGGGCATATCCTGACTTAGATTTGTTTTAAGTATTAATAGAAGGTTTTTTTGTCTACTGTGGACTTGGGTGACATTGAGTTGTTTTGATTGGTTAACGATTATCGGTTATAGACATACTCTAATCTCTTTAAGCCTATATTACGCTATCTTGTTTTATGTTCAGAATTCAACCATTATTAGGGGTATTGTGTTTTGTTTTTCTAAGCAAAGGGGGTTGTCTTTGATCCTCGATGGACTTGAGATACCAGTCATAGCCAAACCCTGGTTCGGTTCATGATGTATTGTATACTCATACAGATGAAATTCACCTTAAAATAAGCATATGGATTTATAAACAAAAAACCAACAATGTTTCTCTTTTTGTAAATCCTACTCATAAAGGAATTTCTGAATTTCATAACTTTTCTGCGATCATAAGATCATAGCTTAAAAATGAATCATATTATAATTATCTGAATTCTAAATAATAAGTATGAACTTTCTTGTAAATAGAGAGTATCATGGTAAATTCTTATTCTCTTATTTGTAAACTAACTAAATCATGTTAAAACTCATGTACATTCATCAACCCAAGAAAATTCATGTCAAAACACTGAGATTCATGTCATAATAGCAAGCGTGCAAGTAAAAACATAAGTAAGGGAAAATTCTTATGCACACTTAACTTTAAATCACATGACAATGCAATAATATTAGAAAGATGAATAGGTATTATCCCTAACTTAAATCTCATAAATTCAAACCCCACATACCCAAATTTGGGAATTTTTGACAGAAACTTTAATTTTTATGAAAAGTTACTCCTTTTGTGTTCTGGAGGGTTTTGGGAGAAGTGGGATTTCCTCAATCTAAGTTAAGAGGGTGGGTTTTACATTTAATACCTTTAGGAAGTCAGTTAATAGGAAAAATACCAAAAGTCCCTCAACCCCAAGCTAATAAAATAAAACTAGCATTTCTACACCCTTAGGAATGGCACGCCCTTATCGCGGAATGATAAGAGCATGGAACACGCTTATCGCAAACCTTTACTATTTTTGGATAAGGTTGTGCCACCCATTCGTGACACCTATTAATGTGGAATCTTACTATTTTAGAGTCCCAAAATTTTAGAAACACATCCAAATGGTCTCGTTATTGTCCCAATCATAATTCAACTCAAAATCACCATTAAGCATATCAAAAATACCAAATAAAAATCATTGAATTTTTGGGTGCTAACATTATCTCCTTCTTAGGACCATTCATCCTCAAATAAACCTTGGATAGGAATAATGAATGTCTCTTGGATTCACTAAAATAAGATCTTAATCTAATTTTGCTCTAATTCTGAAATCTTCTAGCTCAAGCATTAGCTTGAAACTAAAATGACTCACTTGGAATGAACTTCATAAGGTAAGAGAGAATGTGCATGAATAGATTAGACTCGAATAAATTTCTTACCTCATACTAACTTTGTAGGTGAGTATATTGATTCATCATATTTGCCTCAGCTTCCCAAGTTTCTCCCTCATCTAATTGATTTCTCCTAATAAATTTCACTAAGACAAGTTCCTTATTCCTTAATCCTCGAACTTATCGGTCAAGCATCTAAATTGGAACCTCTTAATAGGATAAGATATCCTTCACCCCAAATACTTTCTATGGGCACAACTAAGGACAGATCTCTAATGCACCTTTTTATCATCTATACATGGAAAATTGGATGGATATCAGCTAGTTTTAAAGGAAGGTCTAACTCATATGTGACTTCTCCCACACACTTCACTATTTTATAAAGACCAATATATTGGGGACTAAGATTTCCCTTCTTCCCAAATGTCATTATCCCTTTCATGGCGACTTCTTAAAAGAATCCAATCAGCTACATCATTGTATACGATTTCATAATGACTTTGAGCAATTTTTAACCTCTCATGATCTAGTTGAACTTTCTTTATGGCTTCAAGAAACTATTCTGGCCCAACCAAGTCCACTTTTCATTTTCAAATCTTATTTGGACTCCTTCATGATAATATTCATTGATGATATATTTGCATATTCAATGAGTTGGGAAGAGCATGAGCAACATTTGAAGAATGTGCTTCATACTTTGAGATATTATAGGATTTATGCCAAATTCTCAAAGTGTGAGTTCTAGTTTGAGTCAGTAGCTTTCTTGGGGCAAATGGTGTCTAAGTATTGTATAATGGTGGACCTAGTGAAATTGAGACTATTTGTGGTTGGGCTAGGCTTATGTTTCCTAATGAGGTTCACAATTTTTTGGGGTTAGCAGGCTATTACAGGAGCTTCATTAAGAGATTAACTAGGAAGGAGTTTCCATTTCAATGGTCTGTGAGTTGTGAGGTGAGATTTCTTAAGATCAAGGACTTACTTACTTTAGCTCTTATTCTAATTAGTCTAGTTTAGGGAGATGGTTTTACCTCTATTGTGATGCTTTTTGTGTTGGTTTGGGTTGTGTTTTGATGTAGCAGGTCCATATTGTTGCATATACATTGAGGCATCTAAGACGCATGAGTACAACTATCCTACTAATGATTTAGAGTAGGCGGTAGTGGTATTGATGCTTAAGATTTGGAGGAATTACCTAATGGTGTTCATTAAGCGATCTTCACGGACCACCATAGTCTTCAGTACATTATGACCCAGAGAGAGCTTATTTGAGGTTATGTAGGTGGATTGAGTTGCTAAAAGATAGTGACATCTCTATTCTTACCAAATGGTCAAGAAAAATATGTTAGCGGATACCTTAAGCTATAACGCAATAAGTATGGGTAGCTTGGCCATCATCCTAATTTCATAGCAGCAGTTAGATATGGATATCCGATACTTATCTTACTTGATGGTTCATCTTGATGTATCTGACCTCAGAAGATTATTTTTAGTGTTAAGCCTAGATCTACCCTGTTAGAACAAATTCATAGTCATTAGTTTGAGGATTATAGGCTTTATGGAATTCGAAGGCAGGTGTTAAAAGGTGAGTTCAGGAGAGCTACCTTTGATTTTGAGGGTGTTCTAAGATTTGATAGTCGTATTTGTGTTTTGAGGGTTGGAGATTTGATTTAGTTGATTCTTTGTTAGGCTCATAGCTCCCAATATTTTATTCACCCCTAGACAACTAAGATGTATAGAGAGTAATGGTAGCATTACTGGTGGACAGGTGTGTAGAGAGATATAGAGAATATTCTGGCTCATTTTCTTTGTTACCAGAAGGCAAAGGCAAAGCAATAGAGACCTGGTGGATTTCTTCAGATGTAGCCCATTCCCGAGGTGAAAGTGGGAGTAGGTTAGTATGGATTTCATAGGTGGCTTGTCTTGGACTTCTCGTGGTTTTGATAATATTTGGATTATCATAGATCGATTGATCAAATTTGCTCATTTATCCCTATTCAGATCTTCCATAGTGTTGAGAGGTTTGCCCATTTCTAATACAAGTAAAACTACGAGAATGAGAATTTAACTGTGTAACTAAAAAACAAATGAAAAGATATAGAAGATAGATAGATTGACACAATATGATAGAAGGAAATAAGAACTATTGAATGTATCTAATTCAAAAACCTTAAATCCATTATCAACAAGCACCTAATCTCTACATGGACTAAAAGGGATTCAATTCCCTAAAAACCCTCATTTATAAACAAGTATTAAGCACAAGCTAACCAATCAAACTCTTGAGTGTTAAGTTCATTCAATACCATAAATAAGGGAATGAAGTTGAAACCATAATACTTCTATTTATCGTTTATTACAAGGCCCAAAAGTGACCCATAACTCAAAGGAACAATTCCAAGGTATGGATTGCCTCCTCTTGACGGTTCCTTTGGCAAGTTGTCAAGGGTGTGACTGTCCAACACCCTATCCATCTCCATGAGGTAATGTACTTCTCCCTTGGGCTTCAGTTAATAGATCCAGGGGCTGTTGGTTAGCATGGTTATGGTGTGTCTTCCTTCTCATCTGTCCTAGGCAGTGAATGACCTTTTCATTTTGAGCCCTAAACTGAACCTTTAGCACATAGAATCTATTGAAGGGCCTCATAACAAGCTTCAACATCTCTTTCTTCATGAACAAAGATTGTGCCTTTTTAAGATCTTTTGCATGACTCCTAGTGAATGGCTTTAAAGGTCTTTTCATCATATCCTCAAATTTTTGGAATTCATCATCCTTTATCACATCAAAAGTTGAGATGTCACACACGATGAAGGTTTTATGCACTTGGTATTCCAGTGGTATATCAATCTTGTATGCATTATCATTTACGCTCTATAGCAATTGGAATGGTCCATCACCTCGAGGCCTCAACTTAGTTCTTCTTTGGGGTGGAAACTAGTTCTCTCAAAGATGTACCCAGACTTAAAAGCTCAAGTACAAGCCTTCTTTTCCCTTTGTTCACTTTATTTGCTACTTCTTGATTCTTATTCTCAAGGAAAAATCTCACCTTCTCATGTAACTTCCTCATTCTTCTACCCTTTGGTTGCCATCTAATCTTATCACAACATTAGTAGACAAAGGAGAGAATCTAAAGCGATAAGGGGGTTAAAACCATAAGCACATTCAAAGGGGGTCATACCAATATTTGAGTGGATAACACGATTATAAGCAAATTTAACTAAGGGTAGGTGATCTTTCTAAGAGGCCATTTTACCTTTACCCACAACGGGTAACATAAAACTCAAGGTCCTATTTACCTCCTCTATTTTTCCATCAATTTATGGATGGCAAGATGTTGAGAAAAGCAATTTAGTGCCAAGCCAACCTCACAATGACCTTAAAAAGTGACTGAGGAACTTAGAGTCCCTACCACTAACAATGGTCAGAGGAATTCCATGAAATTTGACAACATGCTTTACAAACAAAGAAGACATATTGGGTGCATCCTCTCTCTTATGACACCAAATAAAGTGGGCCATTTTTGTAAATTGATCAACCATTACAAGGATACTGTCTATACCCCCTATTCCTATACAAACCTAAAAGAAAATCCATAGAAATGTCAAGCCATGAAAGTAGGGGAGTGGGTAGTAGGGTATATAATCTTTGGGGGAGAAGGCATGATTTTTCACTTCACAATTAATAGATTAGACATAAATTCTAGAAACATCAAGATGCATCTTAGGACAATAGAATTATTTCTCTTTAATTTCAAAGGTCTTGTCAATTCCAAAGTGACCCATCATACCACCATCGTGTGCCTATCTCACAAATAAGTTTCTCCATGAGCTAGAGGGTTGTAATGACCCTCCAGGTTATTTTTTGTATTTCTGATCATTTTTATCATTTTGAGCTTTCCTATACCTATGCCAAGTCATTTATAACTTGTTGTAAATGATAGTTTGGTTATCTTGGATTTCATTTTTTTTAGTGCCAATTCCTTATTTTGAAGTCTTCCCTAGTTCAAATTAGCTACCTGGAAAAAACATTTGTCAAATGACCTCATATGCCAATTCTGACAGTTCCAATACCTCTAAAACATCAATTTTAGGCTAGATGGACCCTTCTTTTGGGTCCTAAGGCTTTTGGACTAATTATGGGCTATTGGTTGGAAGTTAAGGGATATAGTATGCAGGTGTGGGACCCACTTTTCATTGAAATAACCTTGGATGGAAACTTCAACTACGCCATTGATAATGCTCAACTTACACTATCATTTCGATGAAAGGTAGTCGTTGTCAATATATACCCAAAAAGAGTCGGGATCGAATCCTCGAGGAGTGCAATCTAGCTTTCAACACCTATGTGTGTTAAGAGGTAACTATGTTTTAAATCTTAATACAAAAATAAAACCAAACATGAAAGTAAATTAAGGGGTTAGAATGTACAAATGTGTTGAACACAATCACCAAATCATAATAATAAAAGACCAAACAATTGTTAAGTTACCAAATTGAGAGAGATCTTGGGGTTATGTTCTCCTATGTAGTGTTCATGCATGGGTAATCATGAGTTAGTCCAAGTCTTGACTAAGGGTTTTGGGTAGGCCAAATTTAGGGCCTTAGTGTTTACCATTTTATAAAACACTAAATTTCACTCATGGATTCTTTTGAACACCTCATGATCGTGACAAGCTCACCAATCCATGACCTCAAACTTAGCATCCTTATTTCTAAGATGATGATTATGAACATAGACAATTCAACTAATACCCTTATTTCTAATATAGTATTAGCAAAAAAGCTAATTCAACATGTTATTTACAATCAATCTTTTCCCACATACCTCTTTTAAGGATGATATGGGATCCAAGGCAATTGGGGTTTTCACCCATAATTCTCAATTCAATGATAGAGTAAAATCAAAACTCAAAACTACTAACCAACTATTTGAACTAACAATCAACACTCACATATAATTCACTACCTACTAAAACATAACCCCAAGGTATTGATTTAGCTACTCATGAATTAAAGAGGGGAGATATACACAACTTGGCATGAAATTGATCCATAATAATCCAAATAAGAGTAAACCCAAACTTTAATTTCAATTTACAACCAAAATCTCTTGGAATCAAATTAACAAAAATTTTCTCACAACTCACAATTAGAGTATTTTTTTCTCTCCCAAAACTGAAAATTGGATAAAAGATCCCCAAAATTGTGAAAGGGTTTAGCTTTTTGTGATTTGGAATTCTGCTCCGTGAAATTCGAATTCTACCCATGAAACTTTCCACCCTACTGCGATCGTTGTCTCTTGATTGTGTTCGTGACTACTGCGATCACACTGGTCAATTTGTATCACTGAGGTTTGAATTAACTTTTGATCGCAATCGCGAGCCTCAGAGTTCGGTCGCGGCATCTGAGGATCGCCTATAGGGCCTAATTTTCAGCTCTCCTACTATTTTTTCTCACTTTACTTCTCCATCTTTGTCTCAACTTATTTCCATCAGATTACCTATAAGATCAAACATACTGGAGATTAATGCATTTCAGTCAAGAATTAGCCTCATATACATAATTAATTGACCGTGGTGTGAGAGAATTTGGTTGTAAATGAGTGACAAATTTTCCACACATCAATACCCCTAACTTAAAACATTACTTGTCCTCAATCAACATTACTTCATACTCTATAAGACTACTTAACTTATTAGTCCACTCTCCCAACCAAATGATCACCACTGATTCCAAACTTGATTAGCACTAACAATTAGCTAACAGGCATAAGAACTATTCGAGCAACTCCCCTCAAAATCAGTCACATTTTCAAGAATGCAAAAGACTTTTAAGAAAAATCAAGCAACAACTACTAACTCTCGAGAGGTGACACTCTATCAATAGTGACTTAACTACACTTCTTTGCCCCATTTTCGAAATATGAAATTTTCACCAATCTTAGTTTACATACCTCCCTATGGAAGGAAAGTCCCAACACACCATAATTTTTATCATGTAACAAGGGACAAATGCGCAAGCACTAACTCTCACAAAGAATTTCTCAATATATACAAGTATCATGCCATATTATTGCCCTTATTTTCTATTGGTACTAACTCAAAAACACTTGGTTGAAGATCTTAAAGGACTTTTTAAAGATTGTAATATAGGCTTCGGGATGGGTAGGATAAACATTTTGGGTGAAAATGACTATACCCTTCTTGAACTCCACATAAAACACTATTAAGTCAAATTTTGGTCATGGGCCACTTCATTCATTCCTAATTCACATATATGCCTTCCTTTACCACATTGGTGCACTTATCTTTTGAAATCATTTTCTTCTTATTTCTTTTCTTTGTGTAATCTCATGCTTTTCCTTCTTTAGTTTGTCTTTTTTTCCTCATTCATTAGTCTTCATTACTTAGCTTTTGGTTACTCCCTTACAATATCATGGCTCAAGATCACCTCTTACAAGATTTACCACCCCCAACTTAAGAAGCCTCAGGTTGAATTTTTAAGTTTAAGGAGGGTAGGGTTCAAAAGAGGACAAAGTTTAAATGGTTCAAGAATTGTAATGTGGGCCAAAGAAGGGTTCAAAGGCTTAAAAGAGGAGACTAGGGATTTCATGAAAAAGTGGTTTTCAATGATTACAAAGAATAAGATCATTTCTCTAACCGTGTGTAATTAAGATTAAATTTGAAAGTCCAATGGGGCACATTCTAAAGACACAAGTACGCACGAGAATAAATTAACTAAACTCACTACATATGGCTTGCAAACTTTTCTAGGAGGATCAATTGAATCTCCTATTTGAGGTAAAAGGAGTTAATTACCACACACTATGTACTAAAGAATTTGGAGTAACAAAAAGAGGTGAAATGTTGTTACAAAATCATTCACGTCCATGCCCTTGGTTTTACAAAAAATTTGAACGCAGAGAGGTGTTTCCTTCGCATTTCACCATGCAAGATTAACTATTGTTGGCACCAAATCAAGCCATCATCTCATATTTGGGCTAGAACAAGGGCCAACTATATGGCTACTCAGACCTAACCATAGGTATATTCGTAATCCCAAATCTATAATGCCATGGGTATCGCTCAAAATCCCAACACGACAATTTTTCCATAAGAATGTCTTCACTCAATCTATCATAGGTAAAGGCTTGTTCAACACCATACTAAAATAGAAACAAATTTAGAAATAAAAAAACAAAAGTGATTAATCCATAAATCATAGACACCATCAAAATGCCTAATATTACAACCCAAATCAAATCATCCAAATAAATCATCTAAATAAAATATAAAGCATTCAACTGATCATCTAAATAATACAGACCCAGAAATCAAATATGAAATAAATATGGAGATGGGTTCCCCCAACTAACGAGCTTGTAGTGTCGTCACTACATATCATGAAATAATAAAAAGAGTTAAAAGGGCTCCCTAAAACTGCATTAAGTGTTGTCGTCACTCGCAGTCTCCTCATCGTCATCATCAGACTATGGCTCATCATCATCAGTCCATATAGCTGGGACCTCATCATCAAAATTTGCTCATGAAGAAGGAAGTCTATCTATGGGCTTCAAAAATTTCCACAAGCCCTTCACCCCTTTCCACACCTTTCCACATGTGAGAGAAAAATATATCTCTTTTCTTCTCTCTTATCCTTATTTTGTCATAAGAATCTCGTAGCTCCTGATGAGACCATGCCAGGGAAGACTGGGCCCACTCAAGTCTGGAAATGGTTTCCCCATGGTCTTTATATTTGCCAAAAACCTCTCAAAGTTAGTCTGCAACATAGGAATGGCGGGTGATGGATGGATCTCCTAGCCCTGTAGGAAATCAGAATAGAAACTCCTGAACCATTCCTATCTCACTTGAGAGCTTCTTAAATAGACTGACTGCAGATGGCCTACGAGATTTGATATCATCATCTACTAACTTTTACAAATTGACCTTTCTTCTGTTGCCCTTTGAAGAAGAACCCTCACCACGCATCTTTAATAGGTAAATTGTCCCCTTCGGGGATATCCAATTGTCCCTTGGGTACTCCTAAACCATGAACTTTTTACACAATTTTTTGATCAAAGATGGAAACATGGATATTGGTCCACTACGGTTCTTGAAGTGTCTAATCTCAAAAATAACAAATTGACCAACATTGAAATGAGTGTTGTCCAAAAAACAAGCCACCACTGATCTTGAATAGCATAGATATAAGTCATATTTGTGGATGGATAAGCACGACTATAGATTATAGTCAACTAGATCCGAGCCTCAGCCACAAACTCATTATAAGTTATCCTATTTTCTTGGCGGCCTATGAGACTTCTCTTATTGGGCACAATTTTTCAACCAACCAACTTCCCACAGTCCTTGTCCTGATAATCTCTCATGTTGATATATGACAGCCCATATACATCATTGATATATTCATTGCCAATACAAACTTCCTTGCCCCAAATCCTGAGATGGACAGTACACTAAGATTTGCATAGAATTCTATGACCCATTGCTCATTGGCCTAGCATGGATCTAGAGAAAAACATCTCCAACATGTGGCCACCAACCTCTCATAGAAATCCAAAAGATTTTTAGGCACGTATTCTAATAATATTCCGCTCTCAGGTAATAACATCCTCCTGGCGAGGTCTTTCTAATAGATTGTCTGGCACTTAGAGGCCATAAAGCGAGTTTGATCATAGTTTGCCATCTTCAGCTTTAAAGACCTGAAAATAACACAAAATATTAACCATAAATATCATCATGTGGAAACAATGCTATGTGAATTATTTAAACTAAAGAGTGATTTTTGGGTCAAATTTGGGCTTAAAATGAAAATTCAGGACTTTGGTGATCGCAATCACAGTACCTGAGGCTGCAGGCCTAGAAAGTTTCATGACCAAAAATGCCAATTTTCTATGCTAATTTGTATTCATAACAAGTAAATAACATTAAAAGCATGAAATACAATTCCTAAACACTCAATCATGCCCTTTAAACATGTAAAAACTACCAAAAACCTCATTCGGACAATTTACCAAACACTTGGTATGTACCTATATTTCATCCTAATTTTGAACAATTTTGGGTATTCAGGTCGTGCCTTAAATCCCAATGGTACAGACGGGCACCCATAGCTGTAAGTCCCAAAAGTATCAATCCATAACCTTGTACTTATCATAAATATAACTACAACATTCAAAGGTTCTGCTATGTATGGATATGATGCATTAATGAAAATAAACCACATAAGAAATCTCAAACCTACATGTGCACGACTTGGACGTTGAGGCAATAATGTTAAAAGAATAAAATGCTACCATGTTTTTCTTTACATTGGTCTACAAAGACTCTACAAGATACATGGACTTAGCTAAGGCTAGGAACCCCCCCCCCCCCCCCCCCGGCTTTCTCATAACTTCTATACAATACCAAAATATATATAATAGACTCGGAAAGCCTTGAATTAACTTGGAGCCCACCAATACCCACTGGATGTCTTGTGCTCCTACTAGGGTGGTATAATGGTTGGAGTACCTGTACCTCTGGCATTAAACACAGTATCCCCCCACGAGGGACGCCAATATAAAGAATGTACTGAGTATGTAATGTATGAAGTGACTATAATTAAGATAAGAACTCAACAAAATAAGATATCAATATATAGCTTTATATATAAGGATAGAAGACCAACTTTTCTTAAACTTGTGAAATCATGTACATTACAACCTTTACTTTGCTTTATTCTTCTTTTCTTTGTAAGGTGTGATACAAATGACCAGCTGATCAGTGGTAAAAGAGGATAACCCATGCTAGGCATTTTAACCCATGGGATACATTCCTAATAAATACACAAATCTAGATCGACCCAAGCTATACTTTCCTTTCACCCCTGGTATACCACCTGTAATATTGGGATTAACCCATGCTAGGTGTTCCTTCCACCCCTAGGATACAACCTAAGAATATAGACTCACTTTAGATCATTCTTTTCATCCTTACAGTTGTTGTTTTGGTGGTCATGTATTAGATTCAAAACTTTGGACTAGTAGCAAAAAGTATACAAATATGCACTAGATGCAGCAGCAATGAAGAAGGATGCAATAATAATAGGAATATAACTCATAGAATCTTAACTAAAACCATAGGTCATGTTAGCTAAGAAAATAACTCATAAATCTTATTGTTGACAAAATCTATATCATACTAGTATTTAGATGGGAAAATGTGCAGGTCTAGTAACAAACATAGCTTTAGGTACTTTAAAACCCTAATGAGTTGGACTAAGGTTACTAGTCACCTTGGAGGTTGTACACCACCTTTGTGTATAATTTGAAAGGAAAAGTGATTAGGAAGCTTACTTTGTAATACAAGAGTTTGATTCATTCCAAAGAGTATAGGATCAATGAACCGTACATACCTTGCTGCGAGGTTGATCACACTTTTACTTAACGTCCTCCCTTTTAGATTACTAATCTACAATATCATAAAACTAGTATTAGTAGCTAATTAACACATTCACACTATTTAAATTACCAAAATAGTAACCAGGTAGTAACTAATAATTAACTAATCCAAGGGTGTTCTTTCAAACTCGTTCTTATCCAATTACATTTACATGCAATGTAACTTCTTATAAGATTGCCCCTTAATAATTTTGTCATTATTGTACTGTCAAAAATAGTATATCAAGTGGAGTGGGTGGTAAGCTTACACGACATTTAATTCAGTGGTGTACCACTATACACTCCTTCTACTTTTCTATGAAAACTATTCACACTTTTCCCCCCAACATCAACCAAGCAGCCCCCAACATATATACATAAAAAAAGATACAAAACAGCCGCAAATATCCTTTAATATGGTAACCAAATGTTGAACCCACCATCCCTTAAGTTCTTAACAACAACATATACGCAATTCTGTACCAACACATGTATCGGAAAAGGGTAAAAAAGAATAGTATCCATACCTTAATTTTTGTGGTAGTTTATTCTCTTAATGTATATCTCTTCAATAGCTTGATTCCTTCACTCACAAACCAAAGGTAAAGAGAAAAACCTCTTAAATATTCAATAATAATGGGACTACCAAACTTAAAAAGGTTTGTCTAATAATTTAATCATGGAGAGCATAATTCTTATAGTATTCTTAAGATAAGAACATTATTTGTTCACTTACCTTTATCTTTGATGGAAGGACAATCCCAAGAACTATAGTGGAATTATAGGGCTGTTGTATAGCTAAGAGTGAACAAGAGAGAAAACCTAGAAAGCTATTTTTTTGTTTAAGTTAGAATAAGCTAAAGAAGCTAGTTCAACCCCTTTAAAAGGAGCTGCTCTTAGCGGAATTTCTGGTCCATTTTTGGGCCAATATTTTTCAAGTAGGGGATAAATATGCTTGCATATTATATTAGGCCTTTATCGATTAAAAACTATTGGGCCTTGGCCGCAGGTACAGGTACTCCAGCTATTAGGCCACCCCAGTAAGAGCATAGGATATCCAGTGGCTATTAGTGAGCTCCAAGTTGATTTGGGGCTTTTCGAGTTTGTTATTTATATTTTGGTATTGTATAGTAGTTATGAGTAAGTCTGAGGTTTGTCCTGACATCAACTAAGTCCATGTATCTTTGAGAGGCTTTGTAGACTAATGTAAAGTAAATCCTGGTAGCATTATGTTCTTTTGACGTTATGGCCCCAACACCCAAGTCTTGCACATATAGGTTTGAGATAGATTATGTGCTTTATTTCCATTAATGAAACATGTCCATACTTAGAAGAACCTTTGAATGCCATAGTTTCATGCATGATAAATACAAGGTTATGGGTTGATACTTTCTGGCCTTACACCTATAGGTGCTTGTCCGTCCCCAATGGGATTTGAGGTGTGTTAAAAGTGGTATCTAAGTAGGTCATCATAGGGAGTTTTATTCAAAGTCATATCTGTGTAGAGTCTTGATTATAGGTGTTTTGTGAACCATATCTCTAAGTAGAAGGCTATGAGGCATTTACAATTTGTTTCTTTTTCTTCATTCCTTAGATTGTGCAATAGATACAATAATATAGGTTGATTTGTATTTAAACTTGAATATTTTTTTCTCAGTATAGTAAAGATGTTGATTACAAGGAATAAGAGTAAGCTAGTTTATGTCGATTCCAGAGAGGAGAAAACCAAATCACTATCTAGACTTATTGATCAAAGTGAGGCTTAAGATAAGTTTGCATCATGGACTTCTTCTACTCCTCCACCTCTAAAAAAGATAAGGAGCAGAAGAGTATCCCCAGAGTCACCTATTAATGCTACTAAGAAAGATTTGAGGAATAATATGTAATTATTAACATGTATAGTTGCTGGATAAGGTCAAGGACAAACTAGTTCAACTATGGGTACTAGTGGTGTATGTAGGGCAGCTAGTCTACGAACATGGGATTTTCTTAAATTGGACCCTCCTCAATTTACTAGGTCAGATCCTAATGAAGAACCGTAAAACATTATTGATCTATTCAAAGGGATTTGGATGTTTTGCATGTATCTGGTAAATAGATAGTTTAGATAGCAACATATCGATTAAAACGGGTGGCTATATTGTGGTATGAAGCTTGGAAAAAATCAAGGGGTATTTCATGATCATTATATTCCATTCGAGATTCATGAGACCCATGCAGATCAGTTGTTTGATCATTGCCAAGGGAATATGAGTGTGAGGGAGTACAATCTTCAATTTAATTCTTTGGCCAAGTATGCTCCTAATATAGTGGCTACAATAAAGGATAGAGTTCTCGATATGTGGATAGATTGAGCCCATTTTGTTAGAGATTGTACTATTGTACAATCTTTTGCACAAAAAAATGAAAGATCAAATGTAAAGAAGGATACAAGAGCAAGAAAGAGAACTCCAACAGGGACAGATCTATATGACAATTTTTTTCCATATTAAGGAGAATTCAGGCCTTGTTTTTCAAATAGAACGCCTAGAACATCACCTTACTACTCCACAACAAGTTCTATATACCAATCCTAGGGGTTTAGGGAAAGCCAATTCGGGCAAAGAAGTGAGAGTCAAGGTTCACAAGTAGTGGGGTATCGGGAGCAGGGAAGCACAGTCCAATAAAGACCTCTTAGAAAGATTTGTAAGAATTATGTAAGGAATCATTTAGGTGCAAGTAAGTTTGGGACAGATGCTTGTTATTGGTGTGGCACACCGGGACACATAATGAGAGATTGCCCAAAAAGGGGAATGGGTGATATGGCATGACCCACTGGATTGATTATGGCATCATCATCCTTGGTTCCTTCTTTTTTTAGGGTCAATAAATTCTTACTAGTTGTGGTAGAGGTGTTAAGGGGGAAACTACTTCTAGTAGTGTTGAGAATCGTACATATGCTCTAGCGGGTTGACAAAATTTAGAGGCTTCTCCTGATGTGGTTGTAGGTACATTGACCATCTTTTCACATAAAGTATAAGCATTAATTGATCTAGGATCTACTTATCATATGTCACTCTATTAATTGGTGGAAAGTTCATAAAAACACCAGAGTCACTGGCTAATCCATTTGAAGTGTCTATACCAATTGGCGAGTGTATTATGGCTAGAAGAGTTTATCAAAATTATATAGTAACTATTCGGGATTGTGATACATTAGCTGACCTTGTGGAGATTGAAGTGGTATATTTTGAGGTTATAATGAGTATGGATTATCTGTCTTCTTATTATGCCATAGTGGATTGTCGAACCAAGAGGGTGCATTTCTATTTTCCAAAGAAAACAGTCCTTAAGTAGAGCGGTAATATTGGGGCACCAAGGGGTATTTTTATTTCTTATATTAAAGAAAATAAGATGATGTCCAAAGGATACATATGTCATCTAGTAAGGGTGAAATATATGTAGACGGAGACACCGACTCTTCAATCCATTTTTTATCATAAATGAATTTCTTGAAGTATTTCCTGAAGAGCTTCTGAGTTTAACTCCAGAATGAGAAGTAGAGTTTGATATTGATGTGATCCTAGGTACTCAACCAATTTCTATTCCCTTGTATAGAATGGACCCAGCAAAATTATATGAATTAAAGGTACAACTAAAATATTTGTTAGAAAAGGGTTTCATAAGGCCTAGTATGTCCCCTTGGGGTAAACCCATGTTATTTATACGTAAGAACGATGGCACGTTGAGAATGTGTATTGATTACCGACAATTGAATAAGGTGAAAATTATGAAAAAATATCCCCTTTCTAGAATTGATAATTTGTTTGATCAATTACAAGGTTCTAAGTAGTTCTCAAAGATTGACTTGAGGTTATGTTATCACCAAGTGAGAGTGAAGGATAAGGATATACCAAAAATGGCTTTTCGAGCGTGGCATAGTCATTTTGAGTTTTTAGTTATGTCATTTGGGCTAACTAATGCACCAATAACTTTTATGGATTTGATGAATAAAGTGTTTAATCCATTCTTGGATGTGTTTGCTATCATATTTATAGATGATATTCTAGTGTATTCAAGATTGGAAGAAGACCGTGATAATAATCTGCGACATATGTTACAAATCCTTCATGACCGTAAGTTGTATGTAAAGTTATCCAAATGTGAGTTTTGGTTAAAATAGGTAGCATTCTTGGATCATTTGTATCTGATGAAGGAGCAAGAGTTGATTCTCAAAAGATAGAGGCAGTGAAGAACTGGCCAAGACCCACAACGCCTATGGAGGTATGTAGTTTCCTAGGATTGGCGGGTTATTATAGAAGGTTTGTTGAGGTGTCTTTTTCCATTTTTGCACCTTTAACAAAGTAACACACAAAGAATCCAAGTTCTAATGGAATGAAACTTGTGAAAGAAGTTTACAAGATTTAAAGAACAAGTGGACTTATACACCTATATAGGTACTTCTGAAAGGTAGAGAAGGCTATGCAACATATTGTGATGCTTCAGGAGTTGGCTTAGGATGTGTTTTGATGCAACATGGTAAAGTAGTAGCTTATGCATCAAGACAGTTGTGAACACATGGGAAGAATTATTCAACACATGATCTTGAGCTAGTAGCAGTTATATTTGCTTTAAAATTATGGGGCCAATACTTGTATGAAGTTAATGTTGATATATATACTGACCACAAGAGTTTGCAGTACCTCTTTAACTAGAGGGACCTAAATTTGAGGCAACGAAGGTGGCTTGAGTTTTGAAAAGACTATGATGTCAATATATTATATCATCCAAGGAAAGAAAATGTGGTTGTCAATGTGCTAAGTCATAAAGTGATGGAAAGTAATTATCGGCAGCCTGCGAAAAGGCAAGGGATAATTAAAGATATACACCAATTAGCTAGCATGGGGGTTCTGCTTCTTGCATCTTTAGACAAAGCCGTTATTGTGCAAAATGTAGCAGAATCCTCATTAGTAGCCAAAGTTAAAGAAAAGAAATACATAGATCCTATTCTTTTACATCTTAAGGGGAATGTGCAACAAGGCATGACAAAGAAATTTGAGCTTACATAAGAGGGAATACTTTGGTACCAAAACATATTATGTGTACCTAATGTAGATGGGATTATAAAATAGATTATGAAAGAGGCATATCATTCAAGATATTCTATTCATCCTGGTTCAACTAAAATGTATCATGATTTGAAAGAGGTGTATTGTGGGGTGACATGAAGAAGAATATTGCAGACTTTGTAGTTGAATATCCAAATTGTCAACAAGTTACGGTACAACACCAAAACCTCAAAGGTTATACGCAGCTTATGGAGCTCCCAACATGGAAGTGGGACACGATCAACATTGATTTTGTCACTGTTTTACCTCGCTCCTCTCGAAAGTTTGATTCTATATGGGTAATAGTTGATAGGCTCACTAAATCAGCACACTTCCTAGCAGTTAAGACCACTTACACGACTGAAGAGTATGTAAAATTATATATTAAGGAGATAGTTCAGCTACATGGAGTCCCAATATCTATTATATTTGATAGGGGTGCTCAATTTACCATAAATTTTTGAAGGTCTTTTCAAAAAAGTTTGGGAACACAATTGAGTTTAAGAATAGCTTTTCACCTTCAAATGGATGGTCAGGTAGAACATACAATCCAAACATTGGAGGATATGCTGAAAGCTTGTGTATTAGACTTCAAAGATAATTGGGATGATTATTTTCCACTTATTGAGTTTGCATACAACAATAGATATCACTTGAGTATCAAATTGGCACCTTATTAAACTTTAATTAGAAGAAAGTGAAGATCACCAATTGGGTATTTGAAGTGGGTGAAACTACCTTATTTGGGAAAGATATTGTTCACCAAGCTATAGAAAAAGTTAAGGTGATACAACAACGAATAGAAATGGCTCAAAGTTAGCTTAAATCATATGCAGATACTAGGAGGAGAGGGTTAGAGTTTGTTATAGGAGATTGGGTATTTTTAAAGTTATCACCAATGAAAGGGATAATAAGGTTTGGTAAAAAAGAAAAGTTGAACCCTCACTATAAAGGGCCATATAAGATTATTCAACGATTTGGCCAAGTAGCATATAAGTTAGAGCTACCCTAGGAACTTTTAACTGTACACCCAGTGTTTCATGTGTCAATGCTCCAAAAATGTATAGGATATCTATCTCTTATTACTCCTATGCTAGATCTACTAGTTACATATTATATAACTTATGAATAAGTACCTATTGCAATTCTAGATCAGCAAGTAAAGAAGTTAAGAAATAAAGAAGTCGCTTCTGTAAGAGTTCTTTGGTGGAGCCCAAAAATAGAAGAAATCACATGGGAAGTCAAGGAAGAAATAAAGTCCAAGTACCCTCATTTATTTGAATCCAAAGAGAAAGCCCAAGATGTTGATTTGAAGTATTAGTAAGTAAGTACAAATACGTTAGTGTTATGTAGCTAATAGTGGGTTTAAACTTAGTCCTGTACTTGTTTAGGCTGACTAGTTATGATAGCATTTGACAAAGAATATTTTTATGGGGGGGGGGGTAGGATATAACACCCCATATTATCCAAGTACTAGTTCTATTATATGGAACTTAACATAGCTTTATGGTATAGATAATGGACTCGGTATCCTATATGATAAGTGACGTTAGAATAGGGTTGAAGGAATTCTCATGCATTTAAATGTGGTACGATCAATATATCGTGGATGAGCGGATTTTTAATTTGGGATTGTAAGTAGGTATTTTAGCTTAAATACTCAAGAAACTAAGTGTACATAGGTTTTATGTTTAACTAAAGGGATTTTAATAAAAAAAAGGGGAATAAAAATTAATGTGCTTGCTTGACACAGAATGTAAGTAGGTGCATTACCTACTTTGACATTTTGGCCAACTTAAGAAATAAGTAGGAGAATCACCTACTAAGACTCCTTTGACCAACTTACTGGGTAAAGTACACTACCACCTACCTAAATTAACTTTGGTCCAGATCAAAAAGAAGAAAAGGAGGAGAATGGGCGGACAAGGCCCAATAGTTTTTGATCTATAAAGTCCCAATATAATGGGTAAGTAGGTTCATCACCTACTTGAAAAATTATGGCCCAAAATGGTCCAAGAAAGTTGGCCAAGAGCATCTTCTTTTAAGTGGTTTGAAACCATCTCCTTTAGCTTATTTTAACTTAAACAAAAAATAGCTTTCTAGGTTTTCTCTCTTGTTCTCTCTTATCTATGCAGCATCCCTATAATTCCACTGGGATTATTGGGATTTACCTTTCTTCCAAGATAAAGGTAAGTGAACAAATGATGAGCTTATCTTAAGAATACTATGAGAATCATGTTCTTTATGATTAAATTATAAGACAACCCTTTTTAAGTTGGCAGTCCCATTATTCTCGATTATTAAGAGGTTTTTATCTTCATTGGTTTGTGAGTGAAGGAATCAATCTATTGAAGAGATATACATTAAGAGAATAAACTACCACAAAATTAAGGTATGGAAACTGTCCATTTTTACCCTTTTTCGATACTTGTGTTGGTAGAGGATTGTGTATATGTTGTTGTTAAAAACTCAAGGAATGGTGAGTTCAATATTTGGTTGCCATATTAAAGGATATTTAGGGATGTTTTGGAACTGTTTTTATGTATATATGTTGGGGATTGCTTGGTTGATGTTGGGAGAAAGGTGTGAATAGTTTTCATTGCAAGGTAGAAGGAGGGTATAGTGGCACACCACTAAATTGAATGTCGCGTAAGCTTACTGTCCACTCCACTTGATATACTATTTTGAGAGTACAATAATGACAAACATATTAAGGGGGAATATTATAAAATGTTACATTGGATCTGAATGTAATTAGATAAGAACGAGGTTGAAAGAACACCCTTGGATTAGTTAATTATGGATTACTACCCAGTTACTATTTTGGTAAATTGAAATTGTATGGATGTGTTAATTAGCTACTAATACTAGTTTTATGCTATTGTATATTGGTAATGTAAAAAGGGAGGACGTTAAGTAAAAGTGTGATCAATTGTGCAGCAAGGTATGTATGGTTCATTGATCTTATACTCATTCACATGAATCAAACTGCTGTGTCACAAAGTAAGCTTCCTAAGAACTTTTCCTTTCAAATTATACATAAAGGCAGCATACAACCTCCAAGGTGACTAACAATCTTATTCCAACTCATTAGGGTGTTAAAGTACCAAAAGATATGTTTGTTACTAGACCTGCACATTTGCCCTTCTAAATACTAGTACAGTAAAGATGTTTTCAACAACAAGATTTATGAGTTATTTTCTTAGCCAACATGGGCTATGGTGTTAGTTAAGCTCCTATGTGTTATACTACTATTATTTTTGCATCCTAACTCATTGCTACTACATCTAGCGCATATTTGTATACCTTTTGATGCTGTTTCAAAGTTATAAATCTAATACATGACCACTATAACAACAACTTTAAATATGAAAAGAATAATTTAAAGTGAATCTATATATTTTTGGGTGGTATCCCAGAGGTGAAACGAATACCTAGAATGGGTCAATCAAATATTATGGGTGGTATCCCAGGGGTAAATTGAAAGCCTAGCATGGGTCGATCACGATTTGTGTATTTATGAGGACCATATCCCGGGGGTTAAAATGCATAGAATAGGTCATCCTCTTTTACCACTAATCAACTGGTCATTCGTACCATACCTTATAAAATTAAAGAAGAAAAAAGAAAAGTAAAGGATGTAATGTACATTATTCCATAATTACAAGCAAAGTTGGTCTTCTATACTTATCTATATAGCTATATATTGATATCTTATTCGGTTGAGCTCTTGTATAAAATATAGTCAATTCATGCCTTACATACTAAGTACATTCTTATTATTCACATCCCTCATGGAGGGGACACTGTGTTTTATAATGCATTTATAGAAACTTTAGCTAGTAGACCACCCCAGTAGGAGCACAGGACATTTAGTAGCTATTGGTGAGCTCCAAGTTGATCAGGGATTTTTGAGTCTGTTATATATAATTTGGTATTGTCTAGTATTTATGAGTAATGTGGGGGGTTTTCCCGATCTTAACTAAGTCAATGTATCTTTTAGAGGCTTTGTAGACCAATGTAAAGTAAAGCATGGTAGTATTTTGTTCTTTTGACTTTAGGCCCCAACAACCAAGTCTTGCACATGTAGGTTTGATATTGATTATGTAGTTTATTTTCATTAATGCATCATATCCATACTTAGAAGAACCTTTGAATGTCATATTTACATGAATGATAAGTACAAGGTTATGGGTTTGTACTCTCAGGACTTATAGTTACGGGTGTCTGTCTGTCCCAATAGGATTTGATGCGTGACAATTGAAGACGTCCCCAATGATGTGCACACCAAAGATATCAATGACCAACCTCATAATATCAATTTTGACCCTAATCTAACACATCAATCATAATTTTAGGCCATTTTCCTAAACATACATTCTTTGTCCTACTTTAAACATTAAAATAGAGATTATAAGCACATTCTAGATTCTTGGATGCACAAAAGGATTCTTAGAACTTTAGAACATATTACAATGATGGAACCATAAAGATTTTTTTGGGTATTTTAAGGGTGGTGAGTGTGGGACCATTTGGATGACGGTTCCCATTTTAAAACTATCCCAATCACGATTGCAATCATGGAATTGTGATCGGGATGGGGTGGGGACTGCAATCGCGATGGTTCGAGGACCATAATTGCGGTATGATATGTCAATTGCGGTACCTAAGACATATTTGAGTCAACCTGTGTCTTGGATAGCAATTTGGGTGTCGCAATTGTGACACTTGAGACCAGGTTTACATGACCTATTTTTTAGCTATTCCACCTCTACTTAATTCCATTTCACCTATTACCTTTCAATTTCTCAAATGCATCTTTAGAGTTCCACAATTTCATGGATAAATAAAAAATAAACACAAAAGCTACTCTAACAATTAAAATGCAAAGGATACAAGCCAAATTTATGGTAATGATTGGTTTCCTCTTATCCAGCTCTTATTTAACATCACGACTAGATGTCTAGCTATCATCATGTAGGATCCTTGGGGTGAGGTAACCCAAGATCCATTCCTGATCCATAATATCAATCACAAATACCACTTGTAACTCCATTGGTTGATTTTTGGTTTTGCACACACGAAAAGAGACTTCATTATTATGTACCCAGAACTTTATATCTCCATACTCCATATCAACTAGACCTTTTTTGGTTTCTAAGAATGGTATTCCGAGTATGATTGGCATGTCATGATTGATTTCACAATCAAGGACTACAAAATCCATTGAGAGGATAAACCAGTAAACTTTAACAAACAATCATACAATAATATCATAGGTTTTTTAATTGAGCAGTCCACCATTAAGAGTATCATGGTGGTGGGTGTAGGATCACCCAACCTTAAAATTTAATACAAAACATATGGAATAAAGTTGATACTATCTCCATGGGCACACAATTCTTTTTCAAATTAGTGTGTCCTGATGGTGCAAGGAATTGTAAGTGCACCCGGGTCTTTCTTTTTTCCATCATCACATTTACCATGATTGCACAACAACTATAAGTCTCCTCAAAAGTTTTGCAATCCACAAGTTGCTTTTTTGACATCAAGTTTTTCAATGACTTAGTATACCCCAGAATCTCCTGAAGATCTTCTAACAATGGAATATTAATCGAGAGGTTGCTAAGTTTTGCAAGGAAATTTTTGAACTTGGCATTGTCATCTTTCTTCTTTAACCTTTATGGAAAGCGCGGAGGAATTTTCATTGGGGGAACGGAATTATTTGAGGTTCGTCCACCTTTTTCTCATCACCATCAATCACTTTAGGATTCTCATCCTCATCATTATTATTCTCAAATATCAGTCGTTCCTCATCAGCTACTTCATCAGACTTGGGAGCACTATCACTTAGTCTTTCAGGCTTCTTACTCTTTGCAATTGCTTGTTCATCAAGAGATTTTTCATCAAAATCAACCTCATTTTCACCAAGATTTCTGCCACTTTTAGTGATAATTTCCATAAAATAGGCATCATTCTTAGGATTAACCACCATGTCACAAGGTAGACCTCATTTTGGCCTAGCATTAAGTTAGGTTAAAGTTGTCCCATTTACATCTCCAATTGTTTGATGGAATCCGAATGAGATATGATCTTTTGGTTTAATTGAGAGAAGTCACTTTTCATTTCCCTTACCATTTTATCGGTACCTTTAAGTCGCATCAAAATCTGGTCAAGGACATCTTTAATTTTAAATTTTTCTAGGTTTACCGAGCTTAATTCCTTATCCTTAACACGAACTTGAGGGGGAACATACCTATCATATCCTCTCTCTTTGTTACTTCAATATTGGTCTTCATCCCTTTCTCTATTGTGTCAATCACGATCTCGATCTAAGTCATTCCAACCTTGATTCCCTCCTTGCCTTTGGTAGGTGGGATGAGAACACCCCAAATAGTTTTCCAAGAAACTTATCTCTTCATCGAGTGCCTTATATTTATCCTTATCATAAATTTTTAGCACCTTGAGAGGCAACGACGTTGACTTCTTTAGAAGGTTCTCCCGTCACGTGTTAGGTAAAAAGATCTAATTGCTTCATTTATTTGGCCATATTTTCTGATCCTTACTCGTCCTTTTTTCTTTGCTCTTTGTTGACATAAGATACTATGGGGGACCCTATGGCTACTTTTAAGTCTTGGGTGTGCCATCCTAAGTTTTACTTAGTGACTCGGTCAAGTATATTTGTTGTAACACCATATGACAATTTCACAAAAGAACCACCCGACACATCATCCACCATGGTCATGTTTAGCTTGTATGATGCCTTATAAAAGATTGGGATAAGTATCTTCTCTGGGACCTCATGGTTAGGGCATTGCATGAGTTTGTCATTGAACTTTTTCCACATCTCCTATAAGGGCTCACCACTAAGTTGAAAAAAAATTAGGATTTTTTTTCTTAGTTATAGAATTCTAGATGGATGAAAATATCTATCCAAAAAAGCCTCCATAAGTTCAAACCAAGATGTAATAGACCCGACGGGTAGAAATCTCAACCACAAAACTTCTCAAATGGTTAGAGAGAATGGAAAAAGCCTTAATAGAATAGACTCTTAAGTAATATGGTTAATATGAAATAGGGAATGCACCTCAATGAAATTTCTCAAATGTATGTTTTCTTCTTTGTGTGCTTGGCCCCCGAATAGACATTTTATTTGTATCATATAAAGAATTACACTCGTGACATGTAATACCCTATTTCCCTCAGCTAATAGGATGTTGATTGCAATTTCATGCCATGCATCTTTAAATGATCCTTATCCTCGAGGTGCCCATCAAATAAGTCATAATTTCTTATATTGTGGCTCATGGTGTCGTTATTACTTTGAAATCACCTAATAAAATAACAAAAATAATAAACAATGTAAACAAAAGCACTATGACTGACCCAAGTTCACTAACAATACTGTAATAGTGAAAACTAAGCTTCACTCCGTGGCAATGATGCTTTTTTTATAACGCTCAACTTACACTATCATTTTGATGCAAGGTGGTCCTTGTCAATATGTACCCAACAAGAGTCGGGGTCAAATCCTTAAGGAGTACAAGCTAGCTTTCAACACCTATGTGTGTTGAGAGTTTGCTATCTGTTAACCAGTAATACAAAAGTAAAACAAAATATGAAAATAAATTGGGGGGTTTGAATGTAGAAATATGTTGAACATAATCACCAAATCACACTAAAAAGAGATCGAACAACTGTTAAATTACGAAATTAAGAAATATCTTGGGGTTATGTTCTCGTAAGTAGTGTCCATGCATGGGTAATCAAGTGTGAGTCCATGTTTTGGACAAGGGTTTTGGTAGGCTATCTTTAGGGCTTTAGTGTTAAGTTCACCAATCCATGACCACAAACTTAGCATCCTTATTTCTAAGATGATGCTTATGAACATAGCCAATTCAACTAATACCCTTATTTCTAATATAGTATTAGCAAAGAATCTAATTCAAGGGGTTATTTTCATTCACTGTTCACTCATATCTCTCTTTCAGGGATGATGTAGGATCAAAGGCAATTGAAGTTTACACCCATAAATCTGAATTAAACCATAAAGTAAAAGAAAAACCCAAAACTATTAACCAACTATTTAGACTAATGATAAAAACCCACACATAATTCACTACCTAATCAAACATAACCCCAAGATATTGATTTAGCTTCTAATGAAATTAAAGAGAGAATATATACCCAAATTGACATGCAATTGATCCATAATAATCTAAATAAGAATAACCCAAACTTCAATCTCAATTTACAACCAATTTCTCTTAGAATCAAATTAATAATTTGTTCTCTCAACTCACAATTAGAGTGTTTTTGCTATCCAAAAATTGAAAATTAGATAAAGATCCCCGAAAATATGAACGAGTTTAGCCTTTTGTGATTTGGGATTTGGCTCTGTTAAATTCTAATTCTACCATTAAAACTTTTTAACCCTACCATGATCGCGACTGTCATCTTGCAATCATCAAGGTTTGACTGTACTTCTGATCGTGATCACAACCCTCAGAGTGCAATAGTGGCATATGAGGATGCCTCCAGGGCCCGATCTTCAACTCTCTTGTTATTTTTGCTCACTTTACTTTTCCTCCAACTTTGTCTCAACTTGTCTTTATCAGATAACTTGGAATATCACACATACTAGAGATTAATGTATTTCAATCAAGAATTAGTCTCATACACATAATTAATTCATCATAGTGCACAAGAATTTGGATGTAAATAAGTGAAAAATTTTCCACTCATCAGCCATTGAGTTTGAAACATTAAATTTTATAGGGTAGCATAGTCTTTTTGTATACATGGGATTCCAAAAGAATCCTTAGCGGTTGACAGAGACTTTAAAAAATTCCATGACTCAGCTAGTATTGGTGTGCTGCTTAAGCTCCCTTTTGGTTTGCTTAAGTAATGGGGCCACTAAAGCGGTTGGCCTATCGCTAAAGCGACTGGGTCGACCCGACAAAGAGTTGCTTAAGCGGAACCCCTACCACTTAAGTGGTAGCACCTAAAGTGGAAAGGTGTCGCTTATGTTGTAAGTGCAGATGCCAGTTGTCACTTAAGATACATTAAATCTCTTAAGTGGCACATTATCCGCTTAAGTGACACTTGTGGACCTGGTAGGGGTATAAAAAATCCACAACCTAATTTTCCCCATTTTTCATCCATTCTAAAGGATATTGAACCCTAAAAAGTAGGAAAACTTGGGAGAATCATTTGTAGGTAAATTAATTTACGTATTTGTTCTTTAAATTTATGGTAAGCATCCACTAAATTCTTGGTTTAGTTTCCCATATTGTTCTAAAATCCCTAAAATCTTGGTGACTTTATTGTAGAACCATTAGAGCTCAAATTTCACCCATTTGAGGTTAAATGTTCCTTGAGCATAGTGGGATGTTGTGTTTGTTTAAAAAGTGTAATTCTATAAATGGGCCCCATATGAGGTTTTTTCATAATTATAGACTTAAGAACAATCTCTTTTTTATAAGTAGTTTATTATATTGATAGAGCAACACCTTGCAAAAGCTTATCGGAAAAGGAAATTAGTGGTTTAATGGACTCTTTGGGATTTTTTAGCGTTCTGGTACGCTAGGTTTACCTTCTTCATAGATTAAGCTAATCCATAGTATAATTATTATATTATTCTAGATATGGATTGGGATTTAGGTATTGGAAGCATAGTTGGTATGATTAGTGTTATTTAGACTATTTAGGCTATCTTAGAACGATAATTTAGGTGAAACTAACCTAGTTGATCACATTTAAGGTGGAACAGACTTAGTTGCTCATATTTTAGAAAGAATTACAATATTAGGGCTAATTATGTATGATTTAACATCTAGAAGTGAATTTATATACCTTGGCCTAGTTCGAGGTAGAATTTGTCTAAAATTGGATTTCGTGGATTACAAATGGGCTGAGCCCTTTCAGAGACTTGTTTTTGCTTTTTGTCACAACCCAATTTATGAGTCATGATGGCACTAACTAAATCCCATCAGTAGGTAAGCAAAACCATAACACAAATCTAATGCAATAGGTTAATTCGATAGGAAATGCCCAACATAGGCAAAATAAAGGAGCATAATTTATAAATAAGCAAAGGTTCTAAATAGATAAAAGCAATCCAAACAAAATACCAATCCCAGGACCTGGTAAACCCAGTATAAGAGCATCTAGTAATAATAAAATATAACCCAACTACTTAGAATAGTCAATACATCAGCCTTGAAACAAAAGAGTCAATATAAGATAGAGGGAAATGGGAGACTCAAACTCCAAGAGCCCGCCCTATCTCTGAAAATTAATCACCATATGAACAATGATTAGTAGGGGCAACTATTACTCAAATTTTCACTAAAAAGGTATAGAAGTGTAGTATGAATACAACAACAATTGGTACTCGGTAGGCATTATCGGCCGATTGAGCTAAATCATGATATAAGAATGATAAAGTGCAAGATAACATAACTAAGTCAAGGTACAAAATCAAAGTTGAGTTATTTCCATCATCACTTTATATACATAGTGCATAAACCAAAATAATAATGATGACATAACATAAAGAATCAAGAACAAACGAGCATAAATACCAAATTGACTTTGATGCACCAATTGGTGTTAAAAAGTAAAGAACTCATTACAGCCTCCCATATGACTGAAAAATACACTCAAGAGAAAAATAGTCTAAGTATGAATTATTTACAGCTATCCACATCATTATTTAGCCACCATTCCATAATTTAAGTCATTTGGCATTAGTCATCACCAACAATTCACCAATATTATCCCATAATTCAAAAATTATCAATTAGTCACCAATTGTCCACTAAGCACCATTTATTCACTAGTCATTCCTTACCAGTTATACTTCACTTTATCATTTCATCATGTCATAGTAAATACTCGAACTCAAATCGGTAATATATGTAGTCAATACCAAAAATTGAACTGGTTATAATATAGTCAATACTCCAAATTGAATAGGTTATAATCTAGTCAATACTCCAAATTGAATAGGTCATAATATAATCAATACCCAAAATTAAAACAGCTATAATATATATAATCATTCTCATAAGTCATATCATAAATAGCATAACTAATTGCACGATTAATAGGTTTTAATTATCATGTTTACCAACATAGTAAAACACCCCAAATTTTTAGCCCTAGAAAATTTCTTGAGCTTTGAGACCACTTCCTTAGTTATGAATGGACCACTGGAGTTGTAGCATGCCTTGATGACTCATTAGGGTGATTCATACCCAAATTAGTAAGTTTGAGGCTTGGTTTTCCTCAGAGTATGAGTGTCTCACTAAAATCCATAATAAAATGTTATGAGTTGTTAGGTGTAATCATAGGGTGTCTAATATATGTCCAAATTTATGTGTTGTGTTGACATGACTAGACCCTACGAGTCATAGGGTCCCATTATGATTACTACCATTGAGTTGTAAGGATAACAGTTTAGGGTACCTTGGTTACGACTCATGGTGACATATCGTATGGTATGGTTATGAGTCAAGGGGTTGAATCATAAGCAAAGGTGGCACTTCTTAGCTTTTAAGTCAAGGTCATTCTGGACATTTCCCCTCTAGAACAAATCGAAACCCACGACTTATAACCACTTTTAGGGTGTCATTATATCTTTGAAACATCCAAGTAACTCCTCAAATGCTCCTAATTCTCAAGGTCAAGAACACTTAGGTCTTCTAAAGGGTTGATCAGTTAGGGATCTCAAGGGTGGTTTCTCTCCGTACATCTTACTATTTTAGGAATGTCGCTCTTCCCTCATTGTTAATTTTGGAAATGCATGTGGTTTAAAGTAGTGTTCATAAGATTGTTGTTTTGGTCTAGAAAATATAGGTTGGGGGTTTTGAATGTTATGAATTGAACATAATTTCTCATGATTTATATATATGATTTTTATGGTTTTAATATGGTTTTGAATTGGTGGGTGCATAGGTGTGGTGAATGAACTAGGGAATTGTTAGTTTCCCAAACTTATGACTTTTAAAGTGGTTATGATCCCAACCCCATAATGTGAAATTAGTTTTAGTAATGAAAACTGTGGGAATTTTTAAAATTGAACTAATCTTGAACCATTGCATGATATAAAGAAGTATTTGAAATATAATGGTATGATTGAATGGAGAAAAGGAGTCGTTGTTCCCCAATGTGTATTAATGAACAAAGAGAGTTGCTCTCCCTAAGTTAATGGAAATTATTTTGGCATGATGTGTTACCTTGCAAGTGTAGTTTGTATGATGATACCAATAATGTATGCCTAAAAGTGTAATATGGTTGATTGAATAGGAATGTGTGACAATGGTTTTAATTGGGCTTTAATAAGGGTTGTGTAGCTGAATCATGAAAGTGGAGGCCTGAGTGACCAATACTGAAACTACATTTAGCGATGGGGGGGTCTAAGTGACTGGGGAGATCTGAGTCCACCTTATTATTATTTCATGATTAGGGAGGTTCGGTCCCCTATAAATCAAATCATTATAAGATTACTTGCTTAAGTCACCTTAGTGTATGTTGGAGGGTTTGAGTCACCCTTGTGCATATATATGAGATTATTCTCCAGTTTTTGCAGCTACACATATTGAGGCCCAACTAGGGGGTGAGATCTAGGGCCCATATAGCCCATGGGTAATATAATATGATGGTTGAGCTACACAATCCAAGCAAAGGTTTTGAAACATATGTTCAGCCTTATTCCCTATCCTAGCATGTGATATATATATATATAAATATGTTTATGCATTTGATTATCTGTACTGACTTTGAATGATTTTAAAATATTGATCATATCATTATATTATCCTTATCCCAGGTTACATGCTAGCGTTCACCCTACTAACCGTCTTTGAATGTTGTATCTGCATGCAATGTAGGAACTAATCATACTTATACTACTTCTGCTTAGTGACTTGGATTCGGGATCAGTTAGAGAGTCATATTAAAGTAATGAGCTTCTATACATCGAAAGACCCTATTTCATGAATTATGGTTTCCTTTACATTTTAAATATTTCTTTGGACTTGGTTTTTGGATATGGTTGGGGGCATGTCTCGATTGGATATTCTTTGGTTTTAATTAGAGGCTTTGTTAGACTACTGTGGGCATGGGCAGTGTCGATATTACTATTGTTATCATTATTGGAATTGGTATTGGCATTGATACCAATATCGGTTGGTTTTAGTTGTAGACTTATTGTAAAGTCTTTAAATTATTTAGTGGCTTTGTCAGACTACTGTGGGCATGGGCAGTGTCGATATTGGTATTGTTATTAGTATTGGAATTGGTATTGGCATTGATACCGATATTGGTTGGTTTTAGTTGTAGACTTATTGTAAAGTCTTTAAATTAATATTCATTTATCTTGTTATATGTTAAAATTCAGCCTACTTTAGGGTGTGGTGTGTTTTGTTTGGTTAGGTATACATGGAGATCTTCGGTCTATAGGACTTGAGATACCTGTCACAGCTAGGACCTGGTTTAAGTCATGACAAATATGGTATCAAAGCCTAGGTTTGGTGTTATTTGGTGTCTGACAAATCCATGTTGAGTAGCATCTCTTTCAAGGGTATGTAGCATGCCATACTTATAAGGGAGAGGTTATGAGACATTAAAGAATATTTCCCTTTCTTGTTGATCTATTTTAAGCCATAGAGTCTCAGGACTTGAGTCTCTCTAATTCCTATTTATTCACTTTTCAGATCATGCCTCTCAGATGATCCGAAGCTCATGGAAACTCCTCTGTCCTACTTGAGGACAATGTTGATGGGACACGCCCTGCTAATGCGGTACAGACCCGGTCTAAGGTCCAGTGCCTGATTTCCCTCTTGAAGTTCCACCAGTATCCTCTAGTCCCCTCGAGCTCGTCAGGCTAATATGTTAAATGCAGAATTTTGTCAGTATATTCATATGTTAACTCCATTGGTAGCTTCTCATTCTAAGCGTGTTGCTTTTGTTACTCCATCTTCTGAGTCCATAAGGGTTGGATAGCCTATGAGGTTGAGTGCTCCAACTTTTTCTGGTGTTAGGGTTGAAGAGAATCCTCAATGTTTTATTAATGAGATGGAGAAGATCTTTTGGGTTATGCATGCTACTATGTAGAGGGTGTAGAATTCACTGCCTATTTACTGAAAGATGCATCATACCAATGGTATAAGCAATGGGAACAGTCTAGGGAGATGATACAAAATCCACACTGTGGGATGATTTCTTTAGTACTTTTCGAGTCCGATCTTTCCTTATGAGTTGAGGGGGACAAAAGTTGTAGATTTTATTAATCTAAAGCAAGGTAGGATGACGTTCAATGATTATGCCTTGAAATTCTATAATTCTCCTAATATTCTCCCAAGTTAATGTCTATCATGAGGGATAGAATGAGAAAGATCGCATCTGGATTATCCCATGATTTAATTCTAGAGAGTAAGGTTGCCTCTTTCAACAAGGATATGTACATCTCCAAATTAGTGGCGTATATACAACATGTTAAGGAAAAGAAGAAAAAGAAGGCTGAAATTGAGGAGAGGCAAAATAATAAGTTTAAATTTTTTTATCAAGGGGGAGATCAACAGTAGAGTGATAGAAATAGTGGAAAGTGGTCTAAGAGGAAGTAGGGGAGTTCTGGTTCCTACTCTATAACTAGTATTTCTTATTTAAAGCTGTTAGGTGATCGCTATTGTGATCATGATAGTTGATTTAGGGAGTAAGGCACCTAATTTAGGCTGGTAGGGCTCAGTCTTCTCTATCACGTCCTCTTTGTAGATTCTGTGGGCAGGTACACCACGGGTTTTGTGAAGAACAGAGGAACAAGTGTTTTAAATATTGTCAGATTGGTCACTTACAGAGGGATTGTCTTCCTGAGGTTGCTTTGGGGGTAAATAAGATTTTTGTTGCCACTTTATCAGCTCCTGCACTAGAGGGTGTTTCTTCTACTTCTAGTGTCGGCACTGGTAAAAATCATTTATATGCTCTTGCTACCCGCCAGGACTCTGAGGCATCCCATAGTGTTTTCACTTGTACGTTATGACTCTTTACCATGATGTGTATTGCTTACTTGATCTAGGGTCTACTCTTCCTTATGTGACCCCATTTGTGGCTGTGCATTTTGGTTTTGGTCCTAAGTGTATCACTGATCCCTTTTCTATTTTGACCTTGGTGGGTAACTCTGTGGTTACTATAATAGTCTAAAGGGGTTGTGTGGTATCTGTTGGTGGTATAGAAACTCTGGTATATCTGATAGAGCTAAACATGATCAACTTTGATGTCATAATAGGGATGGATTAGTTACATTTATGTAATTTCTTTTTAAATGGTCAAACCCATAAGGTCAAGTTTAAATTCCCTAATGAGCCGATCATTGAGTGGGAAGGGGGTTCTATAGTGCCTAAGGGAAAGTTCTCTCATATCTTTGAGCTCAGAGTTGATTTCCAAGGGATGTCTTTATCATTTGGTCCAAGTTAAAGATTCTAAGATGAAGGGTCCTTCATTTAAATTTGTTCTTGTGGTTAATGAAATTTCCAAGGTTTTTCTTGATGATCTTCCTAGTGTCCCTCCTAATAGGGAGATTAATTTTGGGATTGACTTTGTTTTGGACACTCGTTCTATCTCTATCCCTCCTCATCGAATGGCTCCAACTGAGTTGAAAGAAATTAAGGACTAGTTGAAAGACCTCCTTGATAAGGGTTTTATCCTTCTTAGTATGTCTCCATGGGGTGCTCCTAGTTTTTTTGCACATAAGAAAGATAGTTTCCCTTGAATGTGCATCAATTACGATCAGTTGAATAAGGTTGCAATGAAGAATAAGTATCCTCTTCCTCAGATTGATTATTTATTTGACCAGCTTTAGGGTGCTAAGTATTTCTCTAAAATTGATCTTAGGTCCAGTTATTATCAGTTAAACATTAGGGAAGTGGATATCCCTAAGACTGCCTTCCAAACCAGGTATGGTCATTATAAGTTCTTAGTCATGTCTTTTGATTTAACAAATACCTTGGCAATAATCAGGACTTGATGAATAAGGTTTTCTGTCAATTTCTAGATTCGTTCGTCATCGTGTTTATAGATGATATTTTGGTGTATTCCAAGTATGAGATGTTGATCACCTCCGTATCATGTTGCAAATCTTGCAAGATCAGCATTTGTATTCTATGTTTTTTAAATGCGAGTTTTGTTTGCAAGTTATTACTTATCTGGGTCATGTCATTTCTAATGAATGGATCATGGTTGATCCGCAGAAAGTTGTAGTGGTTAAGAAGTGACCTAGGCCCATGACTCCAACCATTATTTGGAGCTTCTAGTGTTTTTTTTGTTACGCTTGTAAGGGTAGTTTTGAGAAGTCAAAAGATAAGTTGACTTCAGCTCTAGTTTTGACTTTGCCTGAAAGACTGCGGATTTTCTTGTCTATTGTGATGTGTCCCGTGTAGGACTTGGTTGTGTGTTGATGTAGCATAGTAGGATTATGGCCTATGCTTCTACGCAGTTGAAAGTTCATGAGAAGAATTACCCTACTCATGACTTGGAGTTGTTGGCTATGGATTCACATCAAAGATATTGCATCACTATTTGTATGGAGTCCATGTAGATATATTTTCTAATCATAAGAGTTTGTAATATGTATTCACTCACAAGGAGTTAAATCTCAAGTAGAGGAGGCAACTTGCGTTGTTGAAAGAGTACGACACGAGTCTCTACCATCACCCAAGTAAAGTTACTATGGTTGCTGATGCTCTTAGCAGGGTATCCATGGGGAGTCCAGCTCATGTGGATGAGGATAAGTGGGATTTAGTGAAAGATATTCACTGTTTGGCTAACCTTGGATTTCGTCTCTTGGGCACTGAGGATGGTGGTATGTTTGTGCAAGAGGTGGTGAAGTTATCCCTTATTTCTGAAATAAAGGAGAAACAGGTACTAGATTTAGTCTTAAATAAGATTAACGGATATGTGGGTCAGGAAAAAGTTTTAGCTTTTGAGATTGGTGGCGATGGTATCTTGAGGTACCAAGGTAGATTATGTGTACCTGATGTAGATGTGTTGAGAAACAGGATCTTGGTTGGGTTCATGAGTTGCGTTATGTTATTAATCCCAATTTGACAAAGATGTATCATGATATTAAGGATATCTATTGATGGAGCAATATGAAGCGAGATATGGACAGTTTTATGGCTAAATGCATGGTGTATCAATAAGCAAAGGTTGAGCACATGAGGCCCAGTGGGTTGACTCAAGAGATTGAGTTGCCTGTGTGGAAGTGAAATGTAATTAATATGGATTTCGTTATTGTAATACCTCGAATTTTCTTTAAGTCGAGTTTCATCCTTAAGAAGAGTAAGGGTTGACTTCCCAAGTGAGAAGTATTTTCAACTGTGTAAAATTTTCCTAATATCGAATAAGTTTTCCGTCGATACAAAATTCGCCCAAATTTGACACTCAGGCAAAGAGTAAGAGCCATATTAGTGAGATAGTGTACCACCTGGTACTTCAGCGCATTGCAGAGCCAGCCAAAATGGCAATTGTCAAATTTCAGTAAGCCTCCATGATTCCACCACACGTCGCGGTGTCTTTCCAGTTCACAACCAGGGTGGCAACGCGATTTCCACCGCATTACTCCAAGGCCCTGTTTCCCAATTTTCCAATTTCTAGTAAGCTGGCGTGATTTTGGCGCGTCGCTTCAGCATGAAAAATTAGGATTTTTGTAGGTTCTGTTATTTTAATTCCAAGGGCATAAAGGTTATTTTGCTATCCCTATATATACTCTTTAACAAGAGATTCGGCACATTTACACCCAAATATCATTGTTTTCTCTCAATTTTATTCAAGAACAAGATCTAGGGTTTCTAATCCAAGACCCAAATCATCAAGGTTTCACCATGAATCTTTCAAGAATTACATAGCAAAGTATGTTAGATGTTGATTCTTCGGTTCCTTCCACCCAAGAAGTTAAAGAATCCTTTTCAAAATTATAAAGTTTATGTTTTATGAGTTTTCATGATTTATGTGAATAGAAATTGAAGTTCATGTTGTTGATAAGTTTTGATTCATGTTTTGATTATAAAGATTCAAGCTTTGACCCTAGTATCTGTTGATTATGCAATATTCATGATAAATCCCCTTCAAGAAGCATGTTGAATTATGTAAGTATGTTAATTTGGTGTATTAAAAGTTTTATGACCAAAGGGTGCCTCCCAGATGCTTGATAAATTGCTTATGTGAAGAAAATAGTGTCATTGTTACATGAAGTATAATATGCCCAAGCATGTGTCAACTAGTGCATACTAAGTGTTTGTTAAAAGGCCTAAATGAATGAATTATGATATGTTGCATGTCTTCCTGTTCATATGAACTCCTTGTTGGATGAGTTATGATACAATAGCATGCTTTCCTTTACAATTACATGTTTAAGATTCCCAAGTACTCGAAATGATGCTTCATTAGTTATATTGCGAATGATAGTCTATTGTTATGATTATTACGCAAGAGTTGTCATGTCATATTTATTTATGTTATCGAGTCTTGGGGGTATTTAATACCCAAAAACTTAACTGCTTGTCTAGAGCCGAGTCAGTCTCAAAATAAAACTCAGTCGTGCTATGATCAGTAGATTTCAGTTAGTGACAGAAATTAAGAAAACTCAGTAATCTCAGTATTCAGCCTAATTCAGCTCAGTACTCAGTTCAGACCTCAGTAGTATTCAGGACTCAGTTCAGATTTCAGTAAAGCTCAGTATGATACAGAACTCAGTAGTATTCATTCAGATAATGAGATTCAGTAGTATTCTATTAGTCTTTGGAATCAAGTAAACTCAGTCAGATCAGTCAAGTAAGATAATCAGTAATAGATTAGCTCAGTCTAGTACAATCCAAGAATCAATTTAGTGTCTTTCTGTTGGGAGTAGGAACTAGCACCGAGCGAGTATAAGGAAAACGAATTCCCCATTAGAGAGGCAGAGTCATTAGTAATAGTCCCTGAACTCCAGAACTGCGTATCCAGAACAGGACCAGGAGTCACTCGTTAGATTAAGGCTTGACTATCATATTGCATTAGGCTTGACTTCCTGTTCAGGGTCACCCGTTAAAGATGCTTGACCACAGTAGAGGTCTTTACCCATGTCATGGTATTGACACCTTTCCAAATGTTGGACCCCACTAGATCAGATTCAGGTTATGTCTGTTAAGTGAGAACTCCCATAGTTGTAATTTTAGTATCAGTCTTCAGAGTAGAACTCAGAAACCAGAACTATCAGATGCAGTCACCTATCTCAGTAAGAAACTTAGATAGTTCCATAGATTTATAGACCACGCTTTAGATAGACCTGGTCTCATGTAAAGGTAATTAGAATTAGTACTAATAGATCCAGGGATCACCCGTCAGATAGGCTTGATCTCAAACTCAGTCCATCATTTCTATTATTAAAAGATTCAGAGATCTTCTCCTAAATAGGTCTGATCTCAGATACAATCATTCTTTATCATTATTAGTAGATTCAGAGATTTTCCACTAGATAGGTATGATCTTAGATACAATCATTCTTTATCATTATTAGAAGATTCAGAGATTATCCATTAGAAAGGTTTGATCACAGATTTAGTCAGTTGATAGTAGCAAACTCAGAACTCAATCATTGAGATGAATAGATTCAGTTAATCAACTTCAGTATCATCAATTTCAGAGATCAACCGCTAGAGAGGACTGATCTCAACTTTAGTACCTAATTATCAATACCAGAAGATTCAGTTATTCAGTATCTCAGTATTAGTAGTGAGTTCAGATGTCAGTAAAGTAGTATCCGAGTATGAGTATTCAGCGTCACGATGATTTTAGTTATGGTTTGTGCATTCATGCATATGTCCTCATTCTGTACTCTTATGTTATTCAGTTAAGCTATGTTCATGCATAAGCCTTTGCATTTAGCCATACCTCATCTAGCATGCCAGTATATTCAAAGTACTGATGTATACTTTTCTCTTCCGCTATGGTATCTTATACCATTTGTTCAGAAGTAAGAGATCCAGAGCACCCTTAGTAGTCCAGACTCAGTCAGCAGCAGCAAACATAGTAGTGAGTCCTCATTATTCGAGGATTCTTCTTATTTCAGCATTACATTAGATTCAGTTTATTTTTAGTAGATGGAGTTAGTTGGGGACATGTCCCATCAACTCCACAGTTCAAACAAGTTTAGAGGCTGTTTTTTAGATAGATGTATCAGTATTCAGTTTTGAGTATTTTAGATATTTTGAACCTAATGGCAAGTTTCTACCAGTTTTTTGCATTTATTATATTATATTATGCAGTGCTCAGGTATAGATATTAGTAGAGGGTTATTTTGTGGTCCTTCAGGATCATGAGTACCGTGTGGGGTTTCGATTCCGAAAAATTGAGGCGTTATAATATCTTTCTTTCTTTGTATTGGAATCAATTTGATTCAATTAAGGTCATCATGGACAGAATAAATAAGTCTGCTCACTTCTTGCAAGTAAGGATTAGTTACTCAGCAGATGATTATGCAAAGTTGTTCCTCCAAGAGATAGGAAAGTTGCATGGGGCGCCTGTCTCTATCATATTAGATCGTGGTACTCAATTCTCATAGAATTTTTAGTGTTTGTTTCTGAGAGGTTTGGTAACTAAGGTAAGAATTAGTATAGCTTTCCACTTGCAATCGGATAGGCAAGCAGAAAGGACTATTTAGTCATTATAAGATATACTTCAAGCCTTCTTGATTGACATAGTGTTAGTTGAGTTGATCATTTGCCTCTTATAGATTTTGTGCATAATTACAACTACCATTCTAGAATTAGGATGGCTCCATTTGAGGCATTGTATGGTAGGAATTACAGGTATCCTATTGGGTGGTCTAAGGTTGGTGAGGTCGAGATATTTAGCCTGCATTTGTTTCACCAAGTGATAGAGAAGGTGAAGGTGATTCAGGATAGACTTAAAGCTGCCCAAAGTCACCAAAAGTCCTATGCAAATGTGAGGCATAAGGAGTTAGAGTTTGAGGTTGGCAATTAGGTGTTGTTGAGGGTATCTCCCATGAAGGGAGTGATGTGGTTTGGGATGAAGGGAAAGCTCAGTCCCCGGTATGTTTTCCCGTACTTGATTTTGAAGAGGGTTGGCAAGGTTGCATATGAATTGGAGTTTCCTCTAAGTTTGAGCTTCATTCATCCGGTGTTCCATGTTTTAATATTGAGAAAGTATATGGGTGATCCATCTCAGATTTTTCCTACTAAGGATATTGGTAAGTTCGTCGATTGCGAACGAAGGACGTAGCTTTGGTAAAGGTTCTATGGAGGAACCATAAGGTTAAAGAGGATACTTGGGAAGCCGAAGAAGACATGAATTCCAAGTATCCAGTCTTGTTTCCCACTCTAGATAATCGTGTGTAAGGTATGTGTTATTCTCAAGATCTCTATTTTTTGACTTTGTTAAAGAAAAGGGTGATTTCCTTGGCATCTTTATTTTCTGAGTTTGTTAAAAGTAAGAGTAGGGGAACATAAAGTCCAATTATTCTATCAATTTCCTTATCCCATCATTCGAGGATGAATAACCCAAGTGGGGGAGAACTAAAATGCCTCAGATTTTTGTCCCTTGAAAACCTCTTGATCTTTGAGCTCACTTCCTTGGTTATGATTGGAACCCTCGGAGTCGTAGGGCATCTGGACCACTCATTGGGGTGAGTCGTAACCAAACCAGTAAGTTTGAGGCGTGGTTCTGGTTTGAATATGAGTCGCTCACTATGAGCTGTAATGAGATGTTACGAGTCATTAGGTGCAATCATTGGGTGTCTAGTGTGTATCCCAATTTATGTTATGTGTTGAATACGAATGGACCTTACAAGTAGTAGGGTCCTATAATGATTGGTGCCATTAAGTTGTAAGGATAATAGTGTTGGGTGCCTTATTGGTACTGCCTTGGCTATGACTCGTGGTGACGATTCGTATGGTGTGGTTACAAGTCAAAGGGTTGACTCATAAGCAAAGGCGACACTTTTAAGCTTTTACGTGGAGGGAATTCTGGGCATTCCCCCTCTGGACCAAATAGAAACCCACGACTTATAACCATTTTTAGGGTGTCATTATCTTTCATAGAAAAATCTAAGTAACTCTTCAAATACTTCCAATTCCTCAAGGTCAAGAACACTTAGGGTTCTAAAAGTTTGCTCAGTCAGGGCTCTGAAGGGCGGTTTATCTCCGTACATCTTACTATTTTAAGCATGTTGTCCTTCCCTTATTGTTAATTTTGCAAAAGCATGTGATTTAAAGTAGTGTTCATAAGATTATTGTTTTGGTTTTGAAAGCAAAGGTTGGGGGTTTTGAAAGTTATGAATTGAACAATGTTTCTCATGGTTTATGTATATGTTTTTCATACTTTTAATATGGTTTTGAACTAGTGGGTGCATGGGTGTGGAGAATGAACTAGGGAACTATGATTTTCCCAAAATTGTGACTTTTGAACTTTATGACCCCAACCCCCATAATGTGAAATTGGTTTTAGTTATAAGAACTATTGGAATTTATAAAATTGAACTAGACTTGAACTATTGCATGATATAAAGAAGTATTTGAAATACAATGGTATGCTTTAATGAATAAAGGGAGTTGGCATTCCCCTATGTGTATTAATGAACAAAAGGAGTTGTTCTCCCCAAGTAAATATAAATTGTTTTGGAATGATGTGTTACCTTGCAAGTGTAGTTGGTATGACGATACCAACAATGCATGCCTAAAAGTGTAATGTGGCTCATTGAATGGGACTGTGTGACAATGGTTTTAATTGGACTATAATAAGGGTTGTGTAGCTAAGTTATGAAAGTGGAGGTCCGAGTAGCCAATACTGGGGCACAAGGGAACGAGATAAGTGTTTCAAATTTACGGTATCCAAATATACTAAGCTTCTCAACTAACCCCAAGTCTTGAATTCCATCAATAAACACCTAAAACCTATCCCAAATCTTGCACAATATAATAAATACATTATAAAAATTCATTTCGTCGTAACTTCTTGACTCAAGCCCATATGAGATTTTGGTGAGTCCTTCAAACAAAAATTCATTGTATACAAGAGTATATATCATATCTCCATTCTCATTGGAGTATAAATGAGCATTCAACACTTGTGAATCCATGTGTGAGGTATACGGTGTGTTGTGTTGTGAGGTTGTTTCCTTAACACTAACTTGTTTGTTGTTTTTGTTAGTGTATTTTCTTAGGTAAGATGGCTTCGGAAGGTGGAACCTTTCAAACCATGGAAAATAGCACCATAAGTGCTATGTTAACATCCATGATGGAGAATCATTATGCCATGGATAGACACATGGAATCAATTAAAGGAAGTATGAACACTACGGGTGGATGATGGATCATATGGAAGGTTAATTGAACTCCATCCTCTCCACTCTCCACAACTACCATGCTTTTTCAAGAGAGCATGCTCAAAACACATCTGCTACCATTTCCTCAGGAACCCTCCACCAAAGGCTTAACCCACTAAGACTACTACAAGACACCACTTTCCAAACCACCACTTATCCATAAAATTAAAATCTTGTTCGAACATTTCAAACTCAATTTAACCAAACACAACAAGAAGAACCTAGAAACCAAATATCGCAACATCCATCAAACCAAATTCTTCCATTCCAAGCACCACTTAACAAAAACCAACTGATCCACATAGAGAAACAAGAGAGAGAGAAATATAGAGTATTCAAGGAAGTCGACATAATTATAGGAGAGATAAGAGGTAGACCAATTGATCAAAGACGTTATTGAGGTCGAGGAGGAAGGACTTATGGTAGAGGAAACTTGGGAAACCAAACCCAAGGCCATTATCAATGGTATCAACAAGGAATTAAAAATCGAGATATGGGTAACAATTACATCAAGGTTAGTCTTTTGACTTTCAAAGGTGAGAGTGATAACACTCAACTTACACATCAAATTAAGCGTAAGGCGGTCATCATCAATATATTTACCCAACTTTGAAGTCGGGGTTGAATCCAAGAGGAATAATGTGAGTGGTAATCAAGTTGATTCAAAAAAATAGACACGAGTTAAATTCAAACCAATGTTACACGAAGATAAAATTGGGGGAGATAGATATCTACACTATTGTCTCTTTTTGGGTTTTTCTTGTATAAATTTGGGGCTTTAAATAATTAGAGTTTTGATAGGTATGCACGGATCTTAGGATTATGCACTACTAAGGGAGTTATATGTGGATGTGAGCAATTAATATCAATTTAACAAGTCAAATATGGGTTGGTTTGATTATAGATTTTGATGCTAGTCTTTCAACTAAACACCAAACTTTCACTCATTGATTCTTTCAAATACCGAATAGGTGTGTTCAACAGTTGGTAACCACAACCTCAATCATGGAATCCCTATGTCTAGGATGATACCCATGGTGTAGTCAACCTCACATTCACCCTTATGTCTAAGATAGTGTGCATTTAGTAAACTACACACAACTGTCTATCATTGTTTTTGTCTCCACATCCCTCAAGATGATATAGATTCCTAAACTTCACCCAAAACTCTTCTTTCGAAGAATGCTTCGGGTTTTCTAGAGAATGGAGCTTTCACTCATCATCCCATATGGGTATTTAGGATGTTCACCTATCAAATCCCAACCAAGTTAGCATAATAATGATAGAACCTATAAACATGAACTATTAAATAGAAGTTAATGAATAAAAACCCACAAGCACTTTAACCCCTATTCATACATAACCCCAAGAGGGAGATCTAGCTACACATAAGATAAATTAGTAAAGATATACCCATAATCTCCACTGAAAAGATTTATTCAAGCTTAAGTGAATATTACTTCAAACTTGGCACTCGCATAAATCAACAATGGAATTGAGCTAAACTTCCACTTAGAAAGTCTCCAATGTATTCTTCACCAAAAAATTATACAATATTTACTTCTCCAAAAATAGAGGCTATGAATTCCAAAAACTAAAACCTAAAAATTGGGGAAGATGGATTATGATTTTAAATCAAGGGTTTGGGTCTTTTTGGCTAAAATTGGGATTAGGCATGTGTATTTCCCAATTTGCCCTTGGGCTGAACTCTTCCGTTAAGCCGCAATTGCGCCAACATGGCCGTGATCACGCCAACATGGCCACTCCCACGGCTTCTATAACCACGTTAGGTAAATGCAACCACAATGTATTGACCTTTCTTAACTACCGTGATCGTGGTAAGACAACTGCAACCACGGTAACTGAGGCGCTTTGCACCAAGTCTTCAGCTGCACTTTCTTGTTTTGTTTTTTATTATTTTGAACTCCAATCTATATCTTTCAGCCCCTTCAACTCTATGCCTACAAAGATTGGCTATTAGTGCATTTAATCATAATTATGTCTCATTTATTCATCCAAAATAAATTAATGTGTACGACTGTTTAGTGTGAATGAGTGGTAAAATCACCACTCATCAATATCCCCAACTTAAAGTTATTGCTTGTCCTCAAGAAACACTACCTCTTACCTTGAGACATAATCATTTATGCCCAAACTTTATGCCTTAAAGATCACAATGACTTTAACCTTAGTCACTACCACAAGTTGCTCACTGCCCTTGGGCTAAGATAATTTCACTACACCTCTCATTATAAAATGCTATATCCAAGGCTACATAGGACTTCAAAGAGCGACCAAGCAACAAAAACCAATACTCTAGAAGTGACTCCTTTTTTACCATAATTAAGTTATGCTCCTCATTGTCGGAAAGTGACAAAATCACCCACCTCAACTTGTTTCACATGCCAACCTTACAAGAAAAAGAATACCTCACACCAAGCTAAAAAATATGCAACATGGAATATTAAGTGGATAACTCTCTTCCTCACAAAAGAAATCTCCATGCAATAAATACCATACCATAGGATTGCCCCTATTTTAAATCGCCACTACAAAGAAAGTAATTGGTTGGAGATCTCGAAGGACTTTCTAAGCTCATAACATAGATTCAGGTTAGGGTAGGATATTATTTTGGGAACAACATAGTTACTCCCTTTCTTGAGCGTCTACATCACACTTTTTCAATCATCTCTTTTGACTATGGGCCACTCTTCATTGTTTTCTCTCTTTTATCATGCCTACCTTTTATTTCCTTTGTTTACCCATCTTTTTTCATTTATTTCTCTTGATCATTTGCATAATTTTTTATTTTTTTTGACTCTTTCTTCTTTTATTTAGTTCTTTCTAAAGTTTAGGCATATTAGGTATATAACCACATCTTTGAGGAACCAAGATTACTTCCATAAAGCTTTACCACCCCAACTTAGGCTTTTATCCTTGAATTATATTTTCAAGCTCAAGTAGCGTATGTTTCAAAAGAAGAATAAAAAGAATGGTTTATGGCTTGTAATGTGTTTGCCAAAGAAAGGTCAAAAGGCTCAAAGTGGATAACTAGGGATTATATTCATGCTTGGGTAGGCTTTCTAGGCTAGAGTGGACTTCAAAAATCACAAAGGTGTCCTAAGATTATTTCTCCAACCAAAGACAATCAATATTAACTTTGAAAGACTAATAGAGAAAGTTCTAGATAACACAAATATACAAGATATGCATACAAACAGCTATCCAGATATGAAATGCAAAATTCACTAAGGGAGCTCAAATGTCTCTCCTATTAGAGAAAAATTTGTAGTATCTATTTCTATTCACAAGACAAAATCTTGCGGAGCCACAAAAAGAGAAAAAGTTTGATTGCCAACTTGCTCACGTCAATAACCTTGATTTTTTTTGAAAATTTTTGAATGGAGAGGGTTGTTCATTTTACATTAGCACCATACATAGTTTGCTAAAATATGGCAACAACCAAAGCCTTAGTATTGCATTGAGGCTCAAAATAGGAAAACTACCCATATAGCTACTCAGACTTTGCCAATGGTGTATAACATGATCCCAAACTTACAACTTACCATGCTACAGGTATACTGAATTCCCTTGCATTTTTGATAATTATGCTATGGGTACTCAAAATTTCTTTGCATCTATGCCTCAAAACCCAAACATGATGATTTACCCTTAAGACTATCATCTCTCAATCCACCACAAGGCAAAGCTTGTCATACATCATCAAATTAGAATAAAACCAATGTACAAAGAGAAAAACTAAAGCTAAAGGGGAACAACATAATAATCCACAAAAAATTGGCACCATTAGAGTGCCTTAACAATGTAGCATCCCCAAAAATAAATATTAACAATATCCTAAACAACACCACAAGAAAATAAGAAATATCCTACATCAATACCAAAACAATACACATCTGGGGGTACCCCTAACTAAAAAAATACAGTGTCCTCACTGCATGTTCAAGAAAGCGAGAGTAAAAGGGTCTTCCTAAAAATGCATCAAGAGTTATCTTCTCCCGCTGACTCGACATCACCACCATCAACATCATCATCTAACCACTCTGTAGGGGCCTCATCTTCACTATCCGATTTTGGTGAAGGAAATGTATGGTTGGGTTTAAGAAACTTAAAGATTACTTTCACCCACTTCCACATCTTTTTGAAAAATTTATCTTTTTTCTTCTCTCTATTCACCATCTTCTCATACGAGTCCTTGAGGTCCCTGTGAGAAGAAGTTAAGGTTGAATACTCTCTCTCCAGACTAGCTACTTTAGCTCCCTACTTCTCCTGATCTACCATTTACTTCTCATAACCTGACTGTGCTACATATGAGTGTCAAGCAGTGGAGGCTCTCCAGGTCCCTGAGGTAGTCTGGATAATAATTTCCTCACCCGCTACATTTGAACAAATATGTCATCAAAAGCAGTGGCGGATGAGGGTCTGCAAGACTCTATGTCCTCTTAAGATGATTTAGTCGAGTCCATCTTTCTTTTCTACTCTGACCTGTGGTTCTCTTGCCTCTAAATTTAAGTGGATGAATGAGGGAGCCAGGGAACACCCAAGTGTCTACAGTATATTCCTGTTCCTCTGCCCTTTTACATAGCTCAATTATAAGGAAAGAAGAGAGAAGATGACTACCTTCATGGTTTTTAAAGTACCTCTATTTTAACATCACAATCTCTCCCATATTTAGAGAGATACCATATAGAATACAAGCCAGCATTCGAGCCTGGGTGTCTGTGACAATGGTCATATGAGTGCATAGAGAGACCCTTTTATAGATGATGTTTAGCCACAACCTTGGTTTAGCCTTGAAGTCATTTATTCGAATATCTCTTTTGGTGGTTTCCCTAGGGACTGATTTTCCAAGACATAAAATATTAGCTATCCAGGTCCTTGGCTCATATGCCCTGGCATGAAACTGCCCCATGTCAGCATTTGGAAGCCCATAGACTGCATTAATCTGCTTTGCTCCAAAGTTTACTAGCTTTCCCTTAATAACCATTAATGGATTTGTAGGGTACACCACGCTATGGTTTTCATAGAACTGGCATACCCACTGCTCATTAGCATAGCAGGTTTCTGGGAAATATACATCAACCAGGTTCCAGTGAGTCTGGCATGGAATTCTGGGAGCTTCTCCTCCACCTTATCTAAGCTAATACATCTTTCAAAATGTAGCTTCATTCAATGGAAATCTTCAGAGTATTGGTGCTGGAATTGTGCGGCCATGAATTGGGTATTATCAAAATCTCTCATCTTTGAGACTGAGAACCTATAAATATTATTGCTTAAGAAGACATTAGTATTATCACACCAAAACATACTAAGACAACCTGGTAAACTCATATGGTAGTATTATGGTAGGTTTTGGGGGCCACAGAGGATGTGCAGAATTTTTTAAGTCTACCAAAATCTACCCTCAGGTATGACGATCGTGGAGCATTGACCGAATTGTTGTGTCATGATTACATTCATCTAGACCATGATCGCGGTACTTGAGACCATGTTCAATAATTTCTACACGATGATTAAAATATAATTTTAACCCAAATCCCTCATTTCAACTAGGCATGACAAAATTATAAATAGAGAATTTCAAGCCTAGGGTGTGTAATACCAGCCCAGAACTTAAATAAATTGAACATTGAATTTGTGCGGGTATTGATTTGTACACATGGCGTCCACTTCAATTTAAGCCATTTAAGGCTTCATTTGGGTACTCAAGAGTTTCCCATTAGCATGTACACTAACTACAATAGCTAACCACAACATAATAATAATAAAGCATAAATTTAGTAATGAAAACACCTTTTTATACGACACAAGTTCAAAGCATACAATTATATTAAAAATAAGGAGATTTGGATAACTTACCGAGTTTTGATGATGAAGGGGATGTATTGAAACTTGAAAATCCAAAGAAAGACCAAAAATTTGAGAGAATTTTGATAGAAATACGAAAAAAATATGTGAGAAATAAATGGCATTTAGATGTTCTTTTAAACTAATTTGACCGTGATCGCGATCCTAGTTTTGCGATTACGATCATGTGATCTCCTCGATCGCAAAGGAACGAACCATGGTCGTGGTAACTGAGACTAAACAACGTGGTTGCCTTCACTTCTTATTTATTTTAGCATGCTAATTTCACACATTCCTTTTTCAAATTCAATCAAAATTTCTCTTAGTGCCACATTTCGTGGATTATGCATGCAACAAAACAAAACAAAAATGAAATCTACTCTAACATGAATAATTTAAAAAGATATGTGCCACTAGTAGTTGCATGATGGGTTGCCTCCCATCGAGCACTTAGTTTAATGTCATAGAAAGATACCTCTTCCACTTTTTTTGTGCTTCTACTTAGAAGATTTGAATCTCCGTCCCAACTTTCACTCAATATGTAATGAACGGTAGAGGGAAAAAATTATTCAGATCTTCTAAAATGAGGCTTGAAAGAGCTTATGAAATGGCAAGCAAGCTTTGATCTCACCATTTTGAAGATTTGCACCTTTTACCCAACTTCGCATCAAACTTCTGAATTTGATCCTTGGGTAAAAGTAAGTACATTAGGCCATTCCTTGTACTTCAGAAGTTGAGCATCTTGAAATTTGATGGATGGGATTCCATGTGCTCCTTTGGAATGTCAAACTTCAAAATATAAGAGTCGGACTCCTTCACCCAACAATCCACCATTTTTTTAGAGAGATGGATTCTCATCATATCCTCTAAACATAATGTTGAAAAGTAGTTTGAATATGATTGGGAAGTCACCGAGGAGTATTCACTACCAAGGTCATCATCATAGCTTGGTTTTCCTTCTTGATTAACCTTCTCTTAGGAAATAGGCAAGGTAACAGTAATTTTAAGGTTTTATTTTTTACCCATTTCCTTTGTCTTGATACTTGCCCATCCTAATGCCAAGGAGATTTGCACATGTCTTCTATATACTCCTCTGTTGCATCTACCCAATCTAAAATAGCTAGTAGTTTCTATTTAAAGCTATTGGATTTGGTATGTTGGTCTCCTTCTTCTTTTCATAAGACCTATCGATCTCATAAGAAGAGCTAGAAAGTTTGTTAGTATAATGGGGTGAGGGGGTATTTGAACAATCATCCCAATGTTCTTGTCGACACCCACATAAAGACCGACCATACTCCCTATAGGATCGAGATGGGGATTCCATCTCTCTCCGAGGAGCATAGTTACAATCTCTCTTAAAGTGAGGTCCGCCACAATATGAACATGGGTTGTCAAGATAGGACTTCCAACTATTAAAATCACATTTGTTGGAAGATACCATATAGAAAATTTAAAAATAAAAAAAAATTTACTTGCAAAGAAAATCACAAATACATATATACAAGCTTGAATTCAAGCAAGTAGCTAAAATGTCAAACTACCATAGTACGCCAAATTGTTTCCCGTAAATGGCATCATTTTTTATAACACTCAACTTACACGTCAATTTAAGTGCAAGGTAGTTTTTCAATATATTTTCCCAATTTTGGAGTCGGGTTCGAATCTACAAGGAATAATATGAGTGGCAATCAAGTTGATTCAAAATAATAGACACGAGTTAAGTTCAAACCAATGTTACACAAAGATAAAATTAGGGGAGATAGATATCCACACTAGTATTTCTTTTTGGATTTTTCTAGTATAAATTTAGGGCTACGAATAATAAGAGTTTTGATAGGTATGCATGTATCTTGGTATTACGCATAACTAATAGAGTGATATGTGGGTGTGAGCAATCAATTTCAATTTAGCAAGTCAATATGGGTAGGCTTGGTTATAGATTTTGATGCTAGTCTTTAAACTAAACACCAAACTTTTACCCATTAATTCTTTCAAATACCTAATAGGTGTGTTCAACAGTTGGTAACCACAACCTCAATCTAGGCATTCCTATTTCTAGGATGATTCCTATGGTGTAGTCAACCTCACATTCACCCTTATTTCTAAGATAGTTAGAATTTAGTAAACTACACACACAATTATCTATCATTGATTTGGTCTCCATATCCCTCTTTCGAGGATGATATAGATTTCTAAACTTTACCCAAAACCCTTCTTTCGAAGATGGCTTTGGGTTTACAAGAGCATGGAGGTTTCACTCATCATACCCATATGGGTATTTGGGGATTTCACCCATCAAATCCCAACCAAGTTAGCATAAAAATGATAAAGCCCATAAACATGAACTACTAAATATAAGTTAATCAATAACAAACCACACATACTTTAACCCCTATTCACAAATAATCCCAAGAGGGAGATCTAGCTACACATAAGATAAATAAGTAAAGATATACCCATAATCTAAATTAAAATATTTTATTTAAGCTTAAGTAAATGTTACTTAGAACATGGCACTCCCATAGATCAACAATGGAAGTGAACTAAACTTCCACTTAGAAAGTTTCCAATGTATTCTTCAGCCAAAAATTATACAATATTTTCTTCTCTAAAATTTGAGGCTATAAATTCCAAGAATTAAAACCTAAAAATTGGGGAAGATGAACTATGATTTTAAATCAAGGGTTTAGGTATTTTTGGCCAAAATTGAGATCAGCCATGTACATTTCCAAATTTGAACTTAGGCTAAACTCTTTCGCTAAGTCACAATCGCGCAAGCATGGCTACGCCTGTAGCTTCCATGATCGTGGTAGGTAAATACAACCACTATATATTGACCCTGCTTGACTACCACAATAATAGTATGAAGACCACAACCATGGTAATGTAGGCCCTTATGCTCTAGGTCTTCAATTGTATTTTCATGCTCTTTTTTTTGATTATTTTGAACTTCAATCCACATCTTTCTGCCGTTTCAACTCTATGCCTGCAAAGAGTGGATATTAGTGCATTTAATCATAATTATGTCTCATTTATTCATCCAAAACAAAGTAATGTGTAGGAATGTTTAGTGTGAATGAGTAGTAAAATAACCACTCATCATAGATTAATCCCAAAGTTTATATTTCATTAGAATCCTCTTGAGAAAGGATCTTCCAATTTAATATATCACTTAAGAAAAGATGAGTTGCTATGCCATAACCTATTTTAAAGGATATGAGAATACATGGTGGGATTATGTCAAGAGATTTGGAAATGTGTTAAAAGAATATCAACCTCCTCCATGGGATAAATTGAAGGTGTTCATGAGACAAATATATGTACAGGAGAGGTATAGACATGAGCTACTTACTAAGTTATACAACTTAAGGCAAGGTAGAAAGAGTTTAATGACCTATTATGTTGAATTCCAATAATTGATCTTGAAGCTCGATCATTGAGAGAACATTAATTATGACATCATACTCTTCAAGGTTGGGTTGAACAAAGATATCTCCCCATGTATGACCATCTACAAGTTTTAAACCATAAAATAAATCTTACAAGCGGCTTTGGAGATTGAGAGGGATATCAAAGAAAGAGTTGCTTACAAACCCAAAGGTTACTCATCAACCACTCCTTGGGGTAAGAATAAATAGGTAGCTCAACCTTCATTAGAATAGAACAAGAATAAGGACTATAAGTGAAAGGATGAAAAACTTGTAAAGAAGACCTCTCCAAAGTACCACCAAGGAATAAAGGTAACAAATATCCTACTCCCAATCATAAAGGTTTTGAATGCTCTTAATTTCAAGGATGGGGGCATAAGGTAATCAATGTCCGAAGTAGAAAAATGCGATCCTTAGGGAAGGAAAATTATATTACCTTTAAGAAGAGGTGGGATTAGAAGTAGATGAGAATAATGAAAAATATGAAGATGAAGAGCAATTTGGAGAAGAGGCACAAGAAGAAGGAGATGATTAATATGCTTAGCCACAAGATAGAGAATTTAAAGTGCCTAACTTTTTCGTAAGATGAATGATGATTGGTAAGGATATAGAAGACCAAAAACAAAGGAAAAATCCATTCCATACTAAGTGTCTTATCATTGAAAATATAAGCTCATTGATCATTGATAGTGTTAGTTGTACTAATTTAACTAGTTCCACCATGGTTGATTTCCTAAAGCTACCCACCACCAATCATGCTAGTCCATACAAACTATAATGGTTGAATGAATACGGAGAGCTAAAAGTAACTTGGAAAATTGTGATTCATTTCAAAGTTGGGAGTTACCAAGATGATTTGCTATGTGAAGTGATTACCATGCAAAATTTTTACATTGTGTTGGGAAGACTATGTCAGTATGATCGGTCAACAAAGCATGATGGGAGAACCAATTGATATTCCCATGATTTAAATGGCCAAAAGTTTACACTATATCCTCTCTCACCCTCACAAGTGAATAAAGACCATCAATGATTGAGGGAGTTGAAGGTGAAATAAAAGGGGTTGAGAAAAGATGAGACCCTTATTAAAGTAGGCAAAGAAGTAGAGAAAGTAAGAAAATTGAAGAGAATGGAACAAAGGGTGATGTGGGACTAAAACAAAGATCTCTTCAAAGAGAATAGTGACAAAACACCTATGCTTTTTCTATCCCATGTTCTTAAAACTAACCCCTCTACTTCTTCTATTCCCATTTTATCCCTCTTATTTTATAGGATTATGAATATGTGTTCCCAAAGAAACTTCCATAAGGGTTACCCCACTTTAAGGAATCGAGCATCAAATAGACTTTGTGTTGAGCTCTCAATTGTCAAATAAGTCAGATTATCAAAGTAACCCTATAGATGCCAAAGATCTCTAAAGAGCTTTAAAGGCAAGTTAAAGAAATCCTTAGCAAGGTATATATCAAAGAAAGTATAAATCTATGTGTGGTCCCAATTTTATTAGTGACAATAAAAGATGGGACATGGAGCATTTGTGTTGATTGTTGAACCATCAATAAAGTACTGGTAAAGTATCACCATCCAATTCCCCATTTGGATGATATGATTGATGAATTGAATAGTTCATGTGTGTTCTCTAAGATAGATCTTAGGAGTGTTTACCACCAGATAAGAATGCAATTGGGTGATGAGTTAAGGATCATATTCAAGATAAAGTTTGGTCTCTATGAATGGATGGTCATGCCTTTTGGTATTACAAATGATCCTAGTACTTTTATATGGTTGATGAACTATGTAATAAAGCCATTCATTGGGTAATTTTTTGTGGGATATGTCCTAGTTTATAACAAATCCCTTAAAGAGAATATTTTACATTTGCAAAGTGTGTTTAAAGAGCTTAGAAAAGAAAAATTGTATGCTAATCTTGAAAAATTCTCTTTTAGTGTGAATGAATTAGTTTTTTTAGGATTTATTATAAGCTCAAAAGGAGTCTATGTGGACAAATCTAAGATAGATGCCATTAAGAATTGGCCAACTGTTAAATCCATTAGTAAAGTAGAAAGATTTCAAGGGTTGGCTAGTTTATATAGGTGATTTGTCAAAGGATTTAGTATCATCGCCGCTCCCTTAACCAACGTAACCCAGAAAGGCAAGACTTTTAAATAGGATGATGAGAAATCCAATGCATTTGAAGCTTTGAAGGCTATGCTTAGCTCCGCGTCATTATTGTAAATACCCAATTTTGATAAGATGTTTGAAATTAAATGTGATGCAAGTAAGGTGAGAATAGGTGTCATCTTAATGCAAGATCTTAAAATATTGCCTACTTTAGTGATAATCTCAAGGGCACAACTCTAAATTATTCCACTTATGATCTAAAGTTATATGCCTTGGTTAGAGCATTGGATACTTGGCAACATTATTTGTGGTAGAAGGTATTTATGGTTTGAACCGACCATGAATCCTTGTAGCACCTCGGGGCACAAGATAAATTGAATAAGTGGCACGCTAAGTGGATTAATTTCCTTGATACCTTCACTTATGTAATCAAATACAAAAAGGTAAAAGAAATGTGGTGGCCAATGCATTATCTAAGAAACATATGTTAATCACTATATTGTCTTCTAAGTAGATAGGTTTTGAGAGTTTAAAGGAAATGCACACCGAGGACCCTAAAATTTCTCAAATCTTTTAAGATTATGAAGAATATGGTAGGGAAAGATGGATCAAGGATAGTACTTTCACACCCTATTCCGAGTTTGATGGTTTTTTGTTAAAAGGAAAAAGGTTATGTGTTCCCTCTATCTCTTGGAGAGAATTTTTTATGAGAGAGACACATGATTGTAGTATGATGGGTCACCTTAGAATTGAAAAGACCCTTGGAATTTTATAGGAACAATTCTATTGGCCCAAGATACACAATGATGTTACTAGAATTTATGGCCAATGCATGGATTGTAGAAGTACCAAATGGCACCTTCTCCCTCAAAGATTGTATACGTTTCAACCCCTCCCTTATATCCATGGATTTACATATATATGGATCTTGTATTAGTGTTTCCTAGGATGAGGATAATTAGGGATAGTATATTTGTGGTGGTTGACTAGTTCTAAAAATTGGCATACTTAATCCCATGTAATAAAAATAAAGATGCACCTAATATAGCCTTATTATTTGTTGAATATGTTGTTAAATTTCATGGGATCCCTTGGACCATTGTTAGTGATTGGGACTCCAAGTTCCTTACTCACATTTCGAGGTCATTATGGGATTGGCTTGGTATAAAATTATTTTTCTCAACATTGTGCAACCCACAAACCAATGTCCAAACAGAAGTAGTAAATAGGACTTTAGGCTCTATGCTACGCTCTATGGTTAAAGGTAAAATGACTTCTTAGTAAGATCATCTACCTTTAGTCGAGTTATAAGCATGTTATCCATTAGACTATTGGTAAGATCCCCTTTGAATGTGTTTATGGTTTTAACTCCTTTACCTCCTTAGACCTCACTCCCTTTTCTAGTGATGTTGTGATAAGCTTAGATGGAATAAAAAGTGTAAGCAATGAAGAAGCTATATGAAAAGGTATGGATTCACCTTGAAAAGAATAATCGAGTAGTGGCACAAAGAGTAAACAAAGGGCCGAAGAAAGATTATTCTAGAACAGGGAGATTAGGGATAGATACATCTTCAGAAGGACCAGTTCCTAAAATGAAGGAAATCTAATTTGATTCCATGAGGATATGTCCCCTTCTAAATACTTTAAAGAGCAAATGACAATGCTAAAAAGGTTGATTCCCCTTCAAATTATGAAGTTCAGAACACCTTCAACATATGTGAACTCTTACCCTGATGTTCTATACAATTATGTGAGAATAAATTTGAGGTCAAATCCTACTCAAGATGGAGTGGATTATATAATTCATAGCTCTTCAAGGACCCTTAAAAGTTACTCAAGACCATTCCCTCAAAACCAAGACAAAGAATTTTAATAGTTGCGAGTTATGTTTTCCAAAAGAGAGGTATTGGAGTTTTTATTTATGTATACTGAGGGATTGTATGTATTAAGAAATGATTTTAGAAGACAAAATGGCATAGGAGAGAGTGGACTTCACTAGTTTGGTGCTACTACGGATGCAATGGCCCACCACCCAGGTGACTGGTCATCCTTAGGACCATCCCAGGGAGCCCAAGACAATAGCTCACTGGTTCAAGGTGGCGAGAAGAAGGACTAACCAGCCCAGATGTCCCTGGTCATCCCTGTGGTTATCATTGTAACACATAATGTCCGCTTTGTGGTCTTCTCTCTTTTATTGATAGGGTCACTCTTAGGCCCTTGCTTAGACTATAAATAAAATCTCTTGAGGTTAATTTTAATAGTTTTTTTTTGTTGAATATTGAATGAATTTTGCACTTGAGAGTGTATTTCATGACCTTGTATTGAATGTTTGTTTAGAAATAGGAGTTTTTAGGGCGTTGAATCCCTCTTGGTCCACATAAAAGCTTTGATGTTTGAATCTATCAGATTAAGTGTATTTGAGTATGAAACACTCAATAGTTCTTAACTTCTTAATAGTTTATGGTGTCAATTTTTCCATCTAATATACTGAATCAATTATTCTTAGTTTTTGTAGTTATCTCTTTGATTTTGTTGCTTGGATTGCATCAGATATTGATACTATTGGGGATGTTATGATGATGATGTTATAAGTTTTGATTTGAGTCTAGAATTGAGAGTTGGGTATGATATAATACAGTATGAATGGTTGATAGTTATATCTTATATTTAGTAAAGTTTATGGATCTTCATTTATTTGTTTTCCTTTAATTATATCCCCCGAACTTCTGGGAGCCCAAGTTAGGTTATTTAATTTTCTACACTTATTGTCTTACTAGCATCAATTTAGTAGTATAATCGTGTAATATTTACACTATCATTTTGTATTTATTTGTTTATTTACATACAGTAGAGTTGGAGCTTAATTTTAGGCTTGTCCTTTTATATTGACTTAGTTTATCTCATTTTGTATTATATCTTATTTAATCATGATTTATATCAGTCGATTGATGATTCCTACTAAGTACCCATGGTTTTAGTACTCATACTACACTTTTATACTTTTATGTTATAGATTCGAGTACTAGTTATCACTGTTGACATGATGTTGTGTTTGGTTAATTTAGGAAATTGGGTTAGCTTTTAAAGTCAAAGTTTCCCTCTTTCCTTCTATAATCCTTATCTAGTCTTTCATTTCCTGAGATAGATTGTATTTGACTATTTCAGTACTTATGTTTTATTTATAGCAGCTTTGTATCGACATTACTAGGTCTTGGGATAATCATTGACCTCTTATCTATCTATTAGACTATTAAGACTGCTTATTGCTATTTAAAGTCTTTAAATATTAATTTCCATCTTTTAGGCTATTTCTTACCAAGTTAGTCCATTTCTTAGAACTCTAGGCTATGATTTGGGTTACCTACTGTCCGAATAAAGTAGGTCCCATCTGACTCATAAATCGGGGCCATGATAAATTTGTATCAAATCTTAGGTTTCACCATTATTATTGGTTTAAGATGAAGTGTCTAGTATTGTCCCTTAGATTAGAATAATGATGTATGTGTCTTATCTTACGGAGTCTATAGGACATTCTTAGGAGTTCTGTACTTCTTTGACTCATTTTATGCTAAGAGTCAGAGTTTGTTTCTAAAGCATTCCTTTGGTGTCACTCTTTCATAGATGGTTAGGATACATGTTATTTTTACATAGGACAAGGGTCTAGAGATAGAGTGGAGGGATCTTATTGCTATTCATAGACTACCTAAAGGTCATGGAAATCCTATGGATGTGTCCCTAGCTAGGGTTTAAGATAGGGGGCCTTCATTGGGCCATATTCTTGGCCCCTAGGTAAAGATTCTTCCACCTTAGCCAGTGGTGGGCTAGGGACCATCCCAGGCTCCGTTAGGGTTTACTTCTTTTTTTTGTTCTGAGGGATCAGCTTTGGGATTGATTGGTGGTGCACCATATTATAGTGGATATTCTATAAATTAGAGTGGTACAAAAACATAGATGCAGCCTGTAGTTATGGCTTCCAGAGTTAAACTCCCCCTACACCGGGGATTGCCTGGTTTTTAGGTGCTAAGTTGATAGTTATCTAGCCTGCTGTGTTTGTTGAGAAGTAGAAGATGTTGGGTACATTCTTGAGATGTGCTCTGCCTAGGTTTTCTAGTGCACCGGGTGAGGATGCGTATGAGTTCTTGATAGCTTATGAGGATATGCTCCATAATTTAGGCCTAGTTAAGACTCGTGGTATAGATGACACTACTTTTTGGTTGGAATTGTTAGCTTAACATTGGTGGAAAGTTCATTTTTATTTCAAGCAAGTTGGATCTCCCTCATTGACATGGACTTAGTTCTTTGAGATCTATTTAGAGAAGTATATGCCTTATAGTTTTAGGGATCATCTAAAAGATCAGTTTTAGAGGTTAGAGTAGGGCTTCATAACTGTTTTGGAGTATGAGGATCAATTTCATAAGTTACCTAGGCATGCTTCTTCTAATCTGACTACTGAGTCTTAGTGGGTTCATTGCTTTTTTGGAGGATAGAAACTTACTCTTCATATATCTACACAGAGTTTAGTTGTTGTGGATAGGTATTTTTCTAAGGTTTCTAATCATGCTTAGGTTATGGAGGAGATACATCATAAGGCCAAGGGAAAGCAATAAGAAGTTGTGATATTAGGGTTGTTTTACTGATAGTCATAGAGACTCATGGTATAAAGGCAGTAGTTTTCAAGGTAGGTAATATTCGCATCAACTATACCAATATCAAGGTCATTCTAGTAAGTTAGTTCAAGCTGCACTTCAGATTACTAATGGAGGCTTATCTAGTTTTAGTGATCATTCTATCTAAAGTAGTGTTCAATCTTCAAGAGGTTCATCTTCTAGTTATTCCTTTTATGATAGTTGTTCTAAGTTATCTAGATATTCTAGTTTTAGTACAATGCCTAGGACATGTTATGGTTGTAGAGCTTTTGGTCATTTTTTAAGAAAGTGACCTAGCCTTGGAGTGATAGTACCTTAGTCAAGAGTGTTCCACTAATTTGGGCAGTTTTGTCCCTAACTAATGGTGTTATGCATGGTCCTAGGGGTGGTCCCCAGGGTGCTCATAGAGGTTCTCATGTAGGTAGGATAGTATATCGACCAAGAGCCCATCCAGGTGGTGGTGTGGTCTGTTTTATGTCATACCAACTTGACTCAAGAATGAGTCTTCTGATGTTAATATCATAGGCATGATCTTGGGGTGCCATTTATTTACTTTTTCTTTATTTTTTCTGGGATCCACTTATTCTTATGTGTGTACTTATTATGCCCCATGGTTATAGTAGTCTTAGAATTCATTATCTATACCATTATATGTATCTACTCCTGTGGGTGATTCTTTAATAGTGGATCGAGTTTATAGGTCTTGTGTTATTACTGCTTGAGATTTTGATACTAAAGATTATCTTATTGTGTTAGATTTGGTAGATTTTGATGTGATTCTAGGAATGGACTAGTTATCCCACTATTATGTGGTATTGAACTATTTTTCCACGATCGTTACCTTTGAAACGCTCAGCATACCCCCAATTATGTAGAAGGAAGTAGTTAGCCATGAGACAATGGGGATTATTTCTTATATTAAGGCTAGGAGACTTATTTTGAGGGGTTTCAAGTTTTACCTTACTTATATTTGTATTGATATTCTGGGGAGTCTGTTGCTTGTCTCTGTTCCTATAGTTCATGAGTTTCCTAATGTTTTTCTATAGATCAACCTAGTTTTCCTCCTGAGCGTGATATTGAGTTTGTTAGTGATCTTGAACTACAGACCGAATCCATTTCTGTGGCACCTTATTGTATGGCTCCTAACGAGCTTAAGGAGCTAAATTCTCAACTTCAGGATCTTATTAGTAAGGGTTTCATTAGATCAAATGTGTCTCTTTGGGGAGCTTCTATATTGTTTGTAAATAAAAAAGATTGCTCTATGTGTATGTGTATTGGTTATAGGCAGTTTAATAAGGTGATGATAAAGAATTAGTATCCTATGCCTCATATTGATGATTTGTTTGACCAGCTTCAGGGAGCAGTGGTGTTCTCTAAGATTAATTTGAGGTTTGATTACCATGAGTTGAGGATTCGGGCTACGGATATCCCAAAGATATCCTTTAGGATCCGTTATGGTCATTATGAGTTTTTAGTGATGTTTTTTTGGTTGACTAATTCCCTAGTTGCATTTATGATTTTGATGAATCATGTGTTCAGACCTTATTTGTATTTTTTTGGGCTTGTGTTCATCGATGACATCATTGTGTATTTGAAGAGTAGAGAGGAGCATATGCAATATTTTAGGATTGTGCTTAAGACTCTGAGAGGTCATATGATTTTTAATAAATTCACTAAATATGAGTTTTGTCTTGAGTTGGTGATATTCCTTGGACATGTGGTGTCTAAGTATAGAATTATGGTAGACCCAACAAAGATTAAAGCTATTTGTGATTGGGCCAGGTCTACTTCTCTTATTGAGGTTCGTAGCTTTATTGGTTTGGACGGTTACTATAGATGACTTATTTACTGTTTCGCTGCTATTACGACGCCGATGACCAGATTGACTCAGAAGAAGGTTCTTTTTTTATGATCCAAGGAGTGTGAGTCAAGCTTTTGAAAGCTCAAAGGATTTCTTACTTTAGCTCTTCTTTTTTAGGGCGATGGATTCACCGTGTATTGTGATGTTTATGGTATTTGGTTAGGTTGTGCACTAATGCAGAAAGGTTGAGATTTTACTTATGTGTCGATATAGCTGATGGTGAACGAGCACAACTACCCCGCTCATGATTTGGAGTTGGTAGAGGTAGTTTTTGTGCTTAATATTTGCAGACATTATCTTTATTGTGTACATTGTTAGACATTCATGGATCATCGTAGTCTTCAATATCTTATGACCCAATGAGATCTAAATTCTAGGCAGCGTAGATGGATGGAGTTGCTTACGGATTGTTATATCTATATGTTGTATCATTTGGGAAAAAAATGTGTTAGCAGATTCCTTGAGTTGAATGGTGGTGAGTATGGGTAGATAGGCTTTATTTTTAGTTTCTTAGAGGTTGTTAGCATGGGACATTCGGTCCTTAGACAACTTGATGGTGCAATTTGATATTTTAGACCCTTGAAGCATTTTTTCTATTGTTTGAGGTCTTCGATAATTGAGCAGATTTAGAGTCATTAGTTTGAGTATAATAGACTTTGCATCATTCGTGATTAGGTATTAAGTGGTGAGTCCAAGAGGGCTACCATATATTCTAAGGGTGTTTTGAGATTTGATACCTGCATTTATGTTCCAAGGATTGATGGTTTTATTCAATCGATTATGTGTGAGGCTCACAACTCCAAATATTCTACTCACCTAGGTACAACTAAGATGTATAGAGATTTGAGGTAGCATTATTAGTGGAGTGTATAAAGAGATATATGGCAGATTTTGTAGCTCATTGCCTTTGTTGTCAGTAGGTAAAGGTCGAGCATCAGAGACCTTATTGATTGATTCAGAGATTGCCCATTCCCAAGTGGAAATAGGAGCGGATTACCATTGACTTTATTAGGGGTTTGACTCATACTTCATTGGTTCCCATGGTATTTGGGTCATTGTTGATCAATTGAATGAGTCACAACATTTCATTCCTATTCAGATGTCCTCTAGTGCGGAGAGGTTTGCTCATATCTATCTTAGGAATAGTCTATTTGCATGGTGTGCCTATATCTATCATTTCAGCTAGGGGTTTAGTGCTCACTTTTAGCTTTTGGAGAGCTTTTCAAGAGGAGTTTGGTACTCAGGTGGATCTTAGTGCAACCTTCTATCCTCAGAATGATGGGCAGTTGGAGAAAACTATTTAGGTTCCCGAGGATATATTCCAAGCTTGTGTTTTGGATGTTGGAGGTCAATGGGAGAAACACTTAGCCTTGGTAGAGTTGGCATATAATAATAGCTACCATTCAAGTATTGATATGGCACCTTTTAAGGCTTTGTATTGTAGGAGATGTTGCTCTCTGATTGGTTGGTTTGAGGATTCCAATATTTGACCCCGTGGAACTGACTTGCTTCATGAGTCATTGAATAGAGTCGAGGTTATTCAGGATAGGTTGAGGGTAGCTTAGAGTAGGTAGAAGGCTTATTTGGATCGTAGAGTTTGTGCCTTGAGATTTGGAGTTGGTGATCGGGTATTCCTTCAAGTATCGCCTATAAAGGGTATGATGAGGTTCGAGGGGAAGGGTATGCTCAGCTTTAGATATATTGGCCACTTTGAGATTCTTTTAACAGTTGGTGGGGTGGCTTATGAATTAGTATTACCCCTAGATTTTTTGTTGTTGTCCATCCATTTAGCAATGTTTCTATGTGACAGTGATATATTCCTGATTTGTATCATGTGCTTAAATGGGACTCAGTCCATTTGGATGAGTAGTTAAACTTCGTGGAGGAGTCACTACTTATTTTGGCTAGTGACGTCAGATGTTTGGCTCGTGCCGAGAGGTTGACTCATATTTATGTTAGTGATATAGAATGTTTGCATGGTGTGCCTATATCTATCATTCCAAGTTGGGTTTTAGTGCTCACTTCTAGCTTTTAGATAGCTTTTCAAAAGGAGTAGGGTACTCGGGTGGATCTTAGTACAACCTTCCATTCTCAGATCGATATGCAGTTGGAGAGGACTATTAAGGTTCACAAGGATATTGTTTGAGCCTGTGTTTTGGATACTAAAGGTCAATGGGAGCAGCACTTAGCCTTGGCAGAATTTGCATATAATAATAACTACCACTCAAGTATTAATATGGTGCCTTTCTTTATTGCAAGAACCACCGCTCCACGACTTGGGCTCTTTTTCAAAAAATAGGCAAAGGTCCCACAACAGTAACATGTCCCATGCACAGTACTGAAATCATAGGACTCGGCTAACCCAAAATAACCACTATGTCTAGAATAAGAAGAAGATGAACCCCTCGGAGGCTGACCAATACACAAGGCCAAAATAATTACTATAACTAGATTGGCCTCCATTGGTAATCTAGAGTATGACATGAATGGGACTGCTAGACTGACCCTAATGCTTATAAGGATGATGTGAAGGGTACCTACCTTGAGAACCACTGCCTCTGAATAGTGAGCTATTATGGGTCCCACTAAAACTACCTTGATATTGCGGCCTCTTATCACTGCCCCTTGGGCCTCACAATTCAACTCCTTTATAATTTGTGCAGGATCCAAAACCTTAGTAAGAGATCTACCCACAACAACTAAATTCTGATAGCTATGCTGAGAGAAAGTCCCAATCTACAAACAAAACTACAATCTCACTCATACTCGGTTAACAAAACAGATATGGCATGCCTATACAACTCATGAAATCGAGCCTCATACTCGAAAATAGTCAATGAACTCTACTCTAACCTCGAGAAATGATCCCTCAAATGATCTCTAAGGATATGAGGAATATACTTCTCCAGGAACACCTCAAAGAACTGAGTCCATATTAAAGAAGGGAGATCCAGCTAGCCTGGAATCAAGATAAGCTCTCCTCTAGTGTCGAGATACCAAATAAAATTGAAAAGTAGTATAATACACACCATGGGTCTTAACTAACCTAAATTATGAATCCTATCCTTAAAAGAAATCAAGCTCATTAGCATCCTCTTCCGGTGCACCAAAAATCCTAAGCAAGCTAATCTCAAGAATCAACCCAACATTATTTAATCCTCAACAAACATAGCAAGATGGGCAACTACTGGCTGAACAACCACCACTATAGGAGGGACCTCCACTCTGGGAGTCGTAGTTATAGGTTGTACCCCTGCCTCAGTACCACTCTAATATGTAGACTATGCACCATTAGACAGTGCACCACTAACCAATCTAAGAGTTGAATGAATGCATCCCTAAGCATTAAACAAGAAATACACACTGATGGAGCCTAGGATGGTCCCTAGTCTACCACTGGAAGAGGTGGTGGAATCTCTGGCTCGAGAGTAGGAATAGGGTGTGTGAAGTCCCCATATCCTTGTCTCTAACTAAAGTTGTATATCTCTATTGACCTTGACCTCTAGGTCATCGAGGAACATAATAGGATCCTTAGTCACAGTCTTAGGCTCCTTGTCTCATGTAGTGGTAGCACACGTTCTAACCATCTGCGAAAGAGTCAAACCAAAGAATCTTTAGAAACCAACTCAGGATCTTAGCACAAAATAACTAAAATAAGTGAAGATCTGCTATAACCTCTCAAAGGTAAGAATTAATGATCACCATTCTGATACATAAGACTTTACTATACACTTGCTCTTATACCAATAGTACTGGTAAACCTGGCTCTAGTATCAATTTGTTACAATTTATGAGTTATGATGGAATGTACTTTATCCTGATAGTAGGTAAGCTAAACCATAGTCCAGAGCTATAAGCAATGGGCTAATTAGGTGGAAAGTGCTATAAATGTCGCAATAGTAAAAGACTTACAATAACAAACCATGGAATAAAAGAAATAAGATGAAAGATGAAGTAATAGAAATAATAATCACGTGACCTAGTAATATCAGTATAGAGCCTCTAATCCAAAAGAATACAAAGTACGATCAAGTCAAATATACACCAGTCTCGAAATATGAAATGACTAAACATAAATAAAAGAAGAAGAAAAGGATAACTCCAACTCCGAGAGCTCGCCCTTCTCCAAATTCAAATCAGCATGATTGCAGCATAATAGCAACAACTAGTACACAGATCTACATGAAAAAGGTACAAAAGTATAGTATAAGTACCAAAGCCACTGATATTCAGTAGGCATCATAAGCAGACTAAGCTAAATCATACTATAAATATAATAAAAATGCAAGATAAATAAGCTAAGTCAAGGTGAAAGAGAAAAGCTGGAATGGTGCTACAAAAATTGTGATTAAATAACTAGACCAACCATAATATAAAATAAAGAATAACTAATGCTACAAAAGAAGGCCCCATAAACTAGTAAGTACGGAAAAGTAAATAACGCAATGTGGGCCTATACAATCCCAGATGGTGCAATCAAGAGAAGAAATAACCGAAAATCATGCCAAGAAACCATATTTCCAAAACATAATTGTGAATTCTCCATACAATAAACATATCATATATAAACTCTCAACTCTAGACTCAAACCAAAACTTATATTATCATTATTTTCTAGACTAGAATTGAAACTCATATAATTGATCATTGAATTTGAACTTATTTCACCCAAGCACACATACAAGTGTGCATGGGACCCAAGTAATATTGTGGCCTTAATAAATTCCAAGTATTGATTCCATATGTACATGTTTTAGAAGACTATACAATTCTAGTTATATTATTAAGATTAACTAAGAGCTAAAGTAATGATTTGAGGTGATTTTATACACTTCGGTATCATTATTCTAGCTTATTTCGCCTTATTTTGAGAGCAATTTGAGTGCTTAACATTTTCATATTGATATAAATAAGTATTTAAGTTTCCAAGTGTATATTTACAATGTCCAAAGTATTTTTTTAAACAAATTTGTGCTTAATTTAGTAATTTAGAGTTCAACCCAGAAAACTAGTTTTACAAGCTTGAGCTAGGTGTGTGTCTAATTGGTCTCGATGGATTTTAGTGTGTTTAATTTGTTTCCAATATTTTAGTGGTGTAATTTTATGTGTAATAACTTATTTTTAATGGGTAAAGTTTAATTTTGTTGAAGTCAAGAGTCGGAATGATAAGTGGAAGATCATTGCAAATTTGCCTAATCTTAGCTTGTGTTTTGATTTGTTGTTAAGAACGTAGTGTTGTTTTGATCTTAAATTTATGGTGTATGATATTGTAGGAGGCTTGGTGAATTAAATATAATGATATGTTGATGATTTAAAGGTTTAAAATTCATTTGAAAAAACACTACAAAAGGCATGAAAAAAGGAGGGACGCTCAACACTTAAACAAAATTTTGAAAGCAAATTCCAGTGAGTCAATGCGAAGTCAACGGTCGCTTCAATGGGCACATAGTTTACACCTAGAAAAATTTTTCATTTTTAATTCCAGTAAGGTGATGTGTCACGTTTCCCCAATTAAACACAACAAATTCAATAAGCGCCGATAGACACGGTTTAAGAGGATAATAGAGTGGAAATTGTCAAAGTAAGGGAATCTTTCCCTAGGGTCCACGTGCCAGGTACTTTTAAAATCCCAAAATCAATTGAAATGGGATAAAATATATGGACAACATCTGGTCCCAATTAGTACTATTTTTAATTATAAATATAGTACTTGAATTGACAAGACTCATAGAGTGGATAAAAAGGACATGCCTAGCACTATTTTGAGAGAATAAAGCGGAGATGACTATGCAGTCTATTAGGTGTCAATTTTAATTTTAGTATTTAATTTTTTATATCATGTATTCAATTATTTGGATCATGATTATGAATATTAGTGGCTAAAAAACCTCCTTTCCAGGGTTAAAGCCAAGAACATGAGTACTATTATTTTGGATTAAATTCCTTAATTTTTCTTATCATATTTGGTTGTTTGTTTATTCTTGTTTTAATTATTTTGTGGATTGATCACCCATAAAATACATATATTGTCGACCTTTTGATCTCGAGAGAGGTAATAGGGAGATAGAACATGGGAATAAACAAAGTTTGAGTTTTTATTCTTTTATAAAATAAAGAATTGAACTTAGCGTCTAGGACAGGGATGTACTAAGATGCCTTAATTGATTCATACGTAGGATGATAGCTTTAATTAACTTAACTGAATTTTTATATCTCCGCTCAATGATGTAGGTGTAATGTCCAAATTAGGTAAAAGATTAGAGGTTGGGAAACCATGATCAGGCAATAAACCCTACGAATTAACAACCAAGATAAACAAATTAACCGATGAAATTCAAATACATAGTATGATTGTTCGAAGTGCTTTAGCCCTGGGCTTTTCTCCATTGATTGTTCCAAGAATTTATTTTTCCGCATTATTTATTTTTATTTTTTTATTTACAATATTTCAAAATTCCCTTTTTGGTTACTTTTGCACTAAATTAATCTAGACGGTGAACTAAAATTAAATCGTACTTAAATCAAGTCTCTGTGGGATCGATATTCGACTTTCTTGAAGGCTACTCTATTACTTGGTAGACCATGTACACTTGCATATGCGCTTAGGCACTGTCAAATTTTTGGCGCCGTTGCCGGGGACTTGTTATTTAGGAATTGTTTATTTTAGTTTTACTTTTAGATTTATTTGATATTTTTACGCTTGGTCTTGGTTTTGTTTTTACAAGAAACGGTTTTCAAAGTAGAAAGCTGGCAAGGGATCATGGCCTTATTGAACCAAGCTCCTAACCTAAGCTACTTTACCATGAATGCAGGAGAGAAGCAATCCTTCTTCCCAGAATTCATCAATTCTAAGAAGACCAAGAGAATCCTACTCCTATGGCTGAACAACAAGAAGCTAGTAGGAAGGTTAGGGAACTGGCAGTCCCACTTTCGATGAACTTGACTTCCCCAATTCAAAGACTAGCAGCTGGGGGGAATTTTGAGTTGAAATATAGTATCGTGCAGCTTCTTATTAGCAGTGGACAGTTTGCAAGGCTTTCACACAAGGATCCACAAGTCCACTTGCAGACCATCATTGAGCTTACAGATACATTTACTCCAACCAGGGTGACTCCAGATTATGTGAGGCTGACACTCTTCCCCTATTCACTTATTGGGGAAGCTAAAAGATGGTTTAATGGAAAGCCGTCTAGTTCAATCACAACATGAGCCGACTTAGCCAGAAGGTTTCTATCAGATTCTTTCCTTCAGGCAAGACTATGATACTTCACAGTAAGATAGTGAGCTTCAAATAGAAGCCTGATAAAAACCTTTATCATGATTGAGAATGCTTTAAGGTCATTCTTTGGGATTTTCCACACCACCAACAGTCAAATAAGGTACTTGCTCATACATTTGTAGAAGCTCATGATTATAATATGAAGATTTTACTAGATTCAGCCACATATGGTCAAGCATTGTAGCTAACTTATGATGAGCTGTACACATTACTGAACCGCATAGCACAAGGAAATCCAGAGTGGCATTTAGATTCTAGAAGTACCACAAAAAGAATTGTGGATGTGTTGGAGATAGACCAATTCATAGTCCTATCATCTCAGGTTTCTGTATTGTAGAATTTAATTAATATAATATTCAGAAGCATGAAGTTGGGAGCAACACAACCTGTAGCCACAGTCAATGCCATCCAACAAGCTGCAGGTTGGTGTGAAGTATGTGGAAATAGTGGTCATGAGGCTACCACGTGTGCTTCAAATTCAGAATTAATCATGTATGTAGGAAATTCTCAAAGGAAAAATTATGGTAATGCCTACAACATGAAGTGGAAAACTCAGCTACATAATCAGTCATAAAATACCCCACAACTACAGGCCCAATCGAATCAGTATAGAATCAACACAGAAGAGATGTTCAAATAAATCTTAGCAGAATTATAGAATCAGAAAGTGGCTCAGGGGAGTTTAGAATTAGAGGTTAGGAAGATAGAGAAAGAGTTAAATACCCATCCTCAAGGTGGTCTACCCACTGATATAGAAAATCCAAAGAAAGTCATGACAATCACTTTGAGAAGTGTTAAGGAGCTTGAAGAAGAACCTCTAAAGACAACTAAAGAGGTAGTGCTGATGTGGTCACCCAACAGGTAAATGACAGAGTTTCTAAAAATTCAAGGAAGTCTGAGTACTTGAATAATATATTTGCTAACCTAGAAGTGAAGAAGTGGCTGCCCCTACCCTTACCTCAAAGACAAATAAAAGTGAAGGAGGATGCCCTATTCAAAAAAGTCCATTGATACATTCAAAGAGCTTTATATTAGCTTAACTTTGCTAGATATTTTGCAGAATATGACTAAGTATGAAAAGTACTTGAGGGATATGGTGGTGAAGAAGGTAAAACTGCAAGATGAGGGAGCTATAACACTCACTGAAGAGTGTAGAGCGATAATGACACAAAAAATCCCCAAGAAATTGAAAGATCAAGGAAAGTTTGCTATCCCTATTTAAATTGGGGGAAAAGAAGTTCATGCATTGAGTGACTTAGGGGCAAGCATAAATTTAATTTCCCTATCATTTTGATTAGAAAATTAGGCTTGGGAGAGACTAAAATAACACGAGTGGTAATGTAGCTAGCAGACGAATCTATAGCATATCCAGATGGAATCATTGAGGATGTACTTATTAAGGTTGGTAAATTTGTTATTCCTGCTAACTTTTTTGCTCTTAATTTTGTGGCAGACAAACAGGAATAAATTATTTTGGGGCACCTATTTTTAGCGACCGAAGGGGCTTTGATTGATGTTAGAGAAGGCACCTTCAAGATGAGGGTAGATGATGAAGAGGGGATATTTGATGTTTAAAAGGCCCCCATTGAAAACCCTTATATAAAGATTTATTCATAATCAATATGTTGGAAAGGGATGAGTGTAGGGTTTCTAAACCACTAAAGACCTCTTTCGACTAACTGATTGAGTGACCTAAGATGAAACCACCATTTTCCAACATGTTCAAATATAAAAAAGGTCAGATAGAAAAGAAAAAATGGCTCTTAAAAGGGAGTAAAAGGGTAAAGAAAATGGTTGAGTTGAGTTGGGTCATGTCGCGATACTAAATCAAGTGCTTCTTAGGAGCCAGCCCAAGTTAATTAGGTATGTTTTCTTTTTAATTTTTAGCTTTTGTTTCACATAGTTTTTGTTTTTGGTTGAGTCACGGGTTTATAGGAAGTCTGAGTACCATAAACTTAAGCTTGGAGCATGGAAAAGAATAAGTGTGGGGTTCCCATGGATCCTCTTTTAGTGTGAAGATGTATCTAGCTAGGCCTAGAGGCCTCAAGGAGCATTTCTATCTTTATACTTTTAAATTTACTGTGGGAACAAAGTTGATTTTTAAGTGTGGAGTGGGAAAATTCCCAAATTTTGGCTCAATTTGAAAAAAAATTAGGTTAGGAATAAGTGAGACATTCTTAATTGGTGTTATTTTTTATTACGATTGCAAGTGGTTTTGTTTGTAAAAGCATGTTGATTGATGTGAATTGCTATTTTGAAACTCCTAGGCTCAAGTTTTTGCCTCTTGTACTTTTTGGCTTAAATTTGAATTCATGTTATTTTGTGGTTGGGAGTCTATGATGATCTTATGTGTCAAACATGTGCCATGTAAGTGTAAGGATTTTTTGTATATTCCTTGTTGCATATAATGTATAGAACTTTCATGGTGGGTGTGTGAAGCGAAATAAAGAATGTAGGTTTAGGAGATAATATAGGTATTTCTTTGATAGCCTTGTTTATACCTTCTTTTTACCTACCTTATGCATTATCTTAGTTAAACCCCATTAAGCCTTTAGCTTTTTCTTTGGTTGCCTAATATATAGCCTAATCCTTTATTTTATAGACCATAATTTGATCCAAAAAGCTCCTAAGTGCTTTAATGAAAAAAAATTAGTAAGGAGTTTGACGAATTGAAGAACAAAAAGGTGAAATTGATGCCCCAAGGTAATAGTTATTGGTGTTTATAATTGATATGTGGTGGATTTATGTGATATAGTTGATGCTATAAATATTACCATGATTGTGAAAATAGAAAAAAAAAATAATTCTTGTGGTAGTAAACTGTGCACCCACCATGTGTTTGTAAAAATGCATAAAAGAGATGGGGCAAAAACAAAAGGTATGGGTAGATGAAAACGTGAAATTTGGTTGTTGGAGAGTGGTTTTAATTTCTTAATGTAGCATATTAAAGTGCTTAGAGAGGTTAACTACTATTCCTAAATAGTTCCTACCCATCTCTTAGCCTATACAACCCCAAAAAGTCCTAATTGATCCTAAGCTTTACATTCGACTATTAGTGAAGCATTACACTAAGGGAAAGCCTATGGTTCATTGTGTGTAATTTGTGAATTCTTTGTGAGAGTGAGATTAATTTGATTCTTTTATCCATTATGTTATAAATTGCATTATTATGAATGATTATGGGTAACTTTCTTATTGTGAGGGGAACATGTTTGATGAATGTGGGTGATTTGTATGATGTCCTTTATTGAATAATAAGAATGAGTTTTCCACTTAGGTGAGTCAATTCTTGAGGCTAGGATGTTTTGGGGTAGTGCTCATGAACTTTCAATTGAGTAAGTAACGTTCTTTGAGTAGAAACTTGCATTCTGTGTCGTTATTATAGAACTAGATTGAGTGTCTTGAATTTAATAGAAGTGTAGCATCACCTCATATTTTTATGCTTAGAGTAAAGATTTGTTCAAGGATGAACAAGGATGTAAGTGCAGGGTGATGATCTGAGGTGATTTTATACACTTCGGTATCATTATTCTAGCTTATTTCGCCTTATTTTGAGGGAAATTTGAGTGCTTAACCTGTTCATATTGATATAAATAAGAATTTAAGTGTCCATGTGTGTATTTACAATGTCCAAAGTATTTTTTAAACATGTTTGTAGTTAATTTAGTAATTTAGAGTTCAACCCGGAAAACTAGTTTTACTAGCTTGAGCTAGGTGTGTGTCTAGTTGGTCTCGGTGGATTTTAGTGTGTTTAATTTTTTTTCAAATATGTTAATGGTGTAATTTTATGTGGAATAACTTGTTTATAATGGGTAAATTTTAATTTGTTTATGTCAAGAGTCGGAATGATAAGTGGAAGATCATTGCAAATTTGCCTAATCCTAACTTGTGTTTTGATTTGTTGTTCAGAATATTGTGTTGTTTTGACCTTTAATTTGTGGTGTATGATATTTTAGGAGTCTTGGTAAATTAAATACGGTGATATTGATGATTTAAAGGCCGAAAATTCATTGAAAATACACTACAAAAGGCATGAAAAAAAGAGGGACACTCAACACTTAAACAAAATTTTGAAAGCAAATTCTAGTGAGTCAACGCGAAGTAAACGTGTTGCTTCGATGGGCACATAGTTAACACATAGAAAAAAAATTTAGTGTTAATTATAGTAAGGTGATGCAAAGGCGACGCGTCACGTCACCCCAATTAAACACAACAAATTCAATATGCACCGATAGACACGGTTTAAGAGGATAATAGAGTGGAAATTGTCAAAGTAAGGGAATCTTTCCCTAGGTTCCAAGTGTCAAGTCCTTTTAAAATCCCAAAATCAATTGAAATGGGATAAAATAAAAGTAAAAGAGATGGTACCAATTAGTACTATTTTTTATTATAAATATAGTACTTGAATTGACAAAACACGTAGAGTGGAGACAAATGACATGCCTACCACTGTTTTGGGAGAATAAAGCAGAGACGGCTACATGGTTTATCAGGTTTTAATTTTAATTTTAGTCATTAATTTTTCATATCATTTATTAAATTATTTGGATCTTGATTATGAATATTAGTGGATAAAATACCTCCTTTCTGGGGTTAAAGCCAAGAACATGAGTATTATTATTTTGGATTAAATTTGTTAATTTTGCTTATCATATTTGGTTGTTTGTTTATTCTTCTTTTAATTATTTTGTCGATTGATCACCCATAAAATACATATAGTTTTGACCTTTTGATCTCGAGAGAGGGAATAAGGAGATAGAATATGGGAATAAACAAAGTTTGGGTGTTTATTCTTTTATAAAAAAAAGAATTGAACAATCTAGGAAAAAGATGTACTTAGATGCCTTTCTTGATTCATACGTAGGATGATAGCTTTAATTAACTTAATTAAATTATTACATCCCCACTCAATGATGTAGTTCTAATGTTCAAATTAGGTAAAATATTATAGGTTAGAAAACCATGATCATAGTATGATTGTTCGAAGTGCTTTAACCCTGGGCTTTTCTCCATAGCTTGTTCCAAGAATTTATTTTTTCGCATTATTTATTTTTATTTTTTTATTTGCAATAATTCAAAACTCTCTTTTTGGTTACTTTTGTACTAAATTAATCTAGAAGGTAAACTAAAATTAAATCGTTGTTAAATCAAGTCTCCGTGCGATCGATATTCGGCTTTCTTGAAGGCCACTATATTACTTGGTAGACTACGTACACTTGCGTGTGCACTTGGGTGCTGCTAAGTAACCAAGAGTATTTGAGAGTAAATAACTAAAAGTAAACTTAACAATACAATAATGTAAAGGTTCTTGGAAAATGATAGGGAAAACCGAGGGATAAGTCACTACCAACAATCATAATTATCTTTGGAACTTTTTTTGTTAAGTTAATTGTCTTGGTTGTTGGTTCACGAGGTTGATTATATGATTATGGTCTTCTGAACCTTAAATCAACTATCTAACTTATCCTTGCAACTGCATCATTAAATAGGGATGCAAGTACTAATCTAAACGCATTTGCATTTCTTCTTGTTATTGAACCAAATAGGGAGAATTAGGTATATTCCTATCCTAAATGCAAATCATAACTTTAATCAATTGAAGTAGTACGATCCTATCCCATGTTCTATTCTATCGTTCCTCATTCTGGGCTCACGATAGAATTAAGAATTTATCCTAAGGGTCACAAATCCATAAGATAGTTAAAACCATGTTACATGAACAACCAATAATCATAATCAATAATAGCCAACTCAATTATAAGTAATAGTAATCATGTTCTTGGACTTAACCATAGATGATGGTGTTTAGCCACTCATAGATGTACAAAGAATCAAAATATTGTAATCCATGTAATAATCCAAGAATAAACTAATGTTAAAGGATAAAAACCCAACTTAAAGCCTTTTCTATAATATGTTAATCCCGACAAATCTTCAATCGTTATTACAAAAAATTAGAAGTATCCTATTAATACTATGCCAACATTGGCGATTTGGACTAGCCAGCTTACCATTATAATATTGCGCCTCTTAGGCAGCGTGGAATGCTGCTATCATAGAGAGATACTGGTTTTACACATTTACTTTGCCTACAAGGGTGTGCCACACCCTTATAGTGGTTCTTAGGCAGCATGTCACGCCCCCTAAGTCTACAAAATCCAGATTTCGTCAAGCTTTACTCATTCTGTTTTGTCTTCAAGTCCTTGCTTTGTGGTTGTGTTTCTTCTTCCAAAATAGCTTGTAATTCATCCCATCATTATTTTGACCATATGACCAAGCTTCCTATACAAATACATACCATGAATTATACCCTTAAGCACTCAGAACAAAGCAAGAAGAACTAGAATGGCACATAGCTCAAGCTAAGAAACTAGTTATCTCATTTGACCTAAAATTGCACATTTTTCTTCGAACTTTGGTTTGCACACACCTTAAACATCTACATTACATGACTTAACACTTAGATTCTGATTTATATAAGGATTAACTCATTACACATATGAGAATTCCATAAAACTAAACTAATTAAGGTCTAACAACACTTAGGTACATAAATCCACCTAAGATCATCACCCCACAGTAAAAGCCTTGTTCATCCCCGAACAACCCTTCACTTCAAGAATCATATCATGAAAAGACTCCATGCTAATACTACAAGAAAGACACTTAAGATAGTACTACAATGACTATACAATTAGCAAGTTTACACTAAGCATTTTATATACACTTGAAAGCTCGAGAACACTACTTCAAAACATCCTAACCTAAATCATTGATTCACCAAGTTGGAAAACTCATACATATTACAGAATCAAAGAAATCATACAAATCACCTAACAATCATCAAACATGTGCCCTCACAATAGGAGAGTTACCCATAATCACTCACATAGAAGAAATTAATCACAAGAATGTGCATAGTAATCAACTTACGCTCACTCTTCTAAAGAATTAACAAGTTAAACAAGATGAAACACAGGCTTTCCCTTAGTGTAGTACACTTCAAATGTCATAATGTTAAGGTTTAAGATCAAATAGGACTTTAAGGGTTGTAATGTAGGCTAAGGGACAGGTAGGAACTATTTTGGCCAAGAATAGTGACTATCTTCCCTAACTTCTTTAATACATCACTTGTAGTGTTAAGCTCTTCTCTGAATCACGTTCTCACCACCTCTTCCTTTACACTCTTTTGTTTTGCCCTATCTCTTTAAGATAGTTCACATATACTGAGTAGGGAGTATTCTTTATCATCACCTAATTCATTATTAATCAATTTCTATCTTTTTTATTACATTACTCCTCTTCATAACGCATCAACTTTTCAATGCCAAAAGCTACAACTTGGATCTTCACTTTCACATTTTTCTTCTTTAATTACACATTACTTAACCTCATTAATTTTTCAACTAAAGCACTAGGAGCTTTGGATCAAATTATGATCCATCAAAGAAGGGAAATATGCTAATTACGAGGGTACAAAAGAATATGTCTTAAGGTTCAATGGGGATAATAAAGATTATGCACATAGGTGGATAAACTACATATGAAACATGGCTATCAAGGAAATGCATATATCATCTCCTAAACGCATAGTCTTTATTTTTCTTTGCACACATTCTAGGAAAGTTCTGGACATCAATACGCAATAAGGAATACAACAAAATCCTCACTCACGCATGGCACATGCTCAAATCAAGTAGGACCATTATATACTCTCAACTAAGCAACCATATGAATTCAACGTTAAGCCAATAATGCACAAGAGTCATAAACAAGGGCCTAGGTGTCTCAAAAGTAGTCATTCAACACAATCAACATGCTTTCACAACCAACACAACTTCCATTATGCAATCACACATAGCACTAACAAGAACAACTCACTGACATAACACATAAATTTCAAAATTTACTCCTAAAAATAAGGATACTAGATTCAAAGGGCGCCCCATGGAAAAGAACTCAAAAGAACAACTACGGGGTAAGTGAAGTGTGAACCTACTAGACTAATGCTAACAAAATTAAAACTAAATTTTAAAAAGAGAAAATAGTTTGTATTTTAAAAAAATTTACTAAAAACTAGCAAACAACTAAGAAGTAAAATCCCATAGCAACACTTCACCCAATCATAGGAATTTTCCTGTGCCAAAAACTTAATGCACCCAAGTGCACACACAAGTGTATGTGGTCAAACCAAGTAACATAGTGGCCTTAATAAAAGCAAGTATTGATCCCATAGGAACTTATGTTATACGACTACCTAATTCAAGTTATACTATTATAATTAACCAAGAGCTAAAGTAAACAAGAGTATTTGAAAGTAAAAAAACAAAAAAGTAAGCCCATCAATATGATAATGTTACAGTTCTTGGACTATGAAGGGGAAGACCCAGGTCTAAGGCACTACGAACAATCATACTTAGCTTTGGAACTTTATTGGTTTAGTTAATTATATTGGTTTTTTTAACCACGGGGTTGATTACTATAAAGATTAGCTTATTAGACACATGAGAAGTCCTCAATACTAAGCTAATCAAGATCGGATAACAATACTTAGGTACATAAATCCACCTAATATCATCACCCCAAACATAAGGCCTTGCTCGCCCTCGGGCAACTCTTTACTTAAAGCATCATATCATGAAAGACTCCACACTACTACTAAAACCAAGGCACTTAAGCTAGTACTACAATGACTGCACAATTAGCAAGTTTTAAACTAAGCATGTTATATACACTTGCAAGCTCGAGAACACTAATTCAAAACATCCTAACCTCAATAATTGACTCATCAAGTTGGAAAAATCATGCATATTATTCAATCAAAGGAATCATATAAATTACCAAACTATCACCAAACTTATGCCCCCACAATAAGAGGGTTACCCATAATCACTCACATAGATGCAACTAATCACCAGAATGGGTATAGAAAGCAGCCTACACTCACTCTCCCAAAGAATTCACAAGTTACACAAGATGAACCATAGGCTTGACCTTAGTGTAGTACTATAATAAAGTCAGAATGTTAAGGCTTAAAATAAAGGCAAAATAGCTTGGTGGAACCTTGTACTTGGTCTATTTCGTAAAGTGGATACTTCTACTTAGCCATTTGTCATCTGAACGCCTCAACTCAATAAAATTTAATATTTTAAACCCTTTGACCATTGATCGAATTTATGTGGCATTAAAATGGCTGAGTAGGATAGGGCGTGTGAGTACATACGTGTATAAGCTAGTGAAACAATATATTTATATTAAAATAATATTAAAATTAAAAAAAAATAAGATAACCTTTTTTTCCTACATTTTTTTTAATTTAAAAATATTTTTAAAAATTAAAAAATAATATTTAAAAAAAAGGACCCTCTCCCAAACCTCCTCCCTGGTCCAGCACCCCCTCACCCCCTAAATTCTGTCCAACACCCCCAGCCCACTTCTAACCCTTATCCAGCACCCTCCACCCCACTCCTACCTCTATCCATCACCCTCCACTCCATCTCCCATCATCCAGCACACCTTACCCAGTCCCCTATCCCTAAACCTTCTCTCCTACATCCAGTACCCCCCTCGTCCCCACTTTTGTCTAGGACCCCCTACACCACCATTCATCCCGTCAAGCCTACCCCCAGCCTTGTCTAGCACCCTCATCCCACCCCTATTATTGTCAAGTACCCCCACCCCCAACCTCCTCTCCAACACCACCTTTCTTTAAACCAACCCCTACCCCCAACGTACCATCTCTCATCCTACCTATAGTCTTCCCCAACCTTCTTACTTCACATCAACTAAACCCCACCCCCAAATGAACCATCTCCTTTCCTATTCAACAACACCATCCCCCTCCCCCTCCAACCCCAAACTAAAAAAACTTTGAATTTACTTTTTATTATAGTTTTTCAATTTTTCCTCTCAATTTTAATCTCTTCATATTTTTTGGGATTAAAATTTAAATTTAAAATATTTTCATTTTTTTTATTAAAATTTAAAGTTGAATTGAAAGTGAGTGATAGTAGATATTGAAAATTAGTGAATTTCATGAATAAGCTTGAAAAAACTTATAGTTTTTGTGAATTTGTTAAAGATATTCAAATTAAAAATTGAAAATTCATTATGTTTGTATATATGAATTTATAGTTAAAAATTTAAATTAGTTGGAGAAGAATTTAAATTATTTGGAATGAATTTGATGTTTAATTTGTGAGCAAAAATAAAAACATGATTATTTAAATTTTTCTACAATATATAAATTTTTTTATTTAAGTAAATTTATTTTAATATTTAATTTCTTATGTAGCATTTTAAAAATGATGTGGAATTTAATGTACTACTTGAAAATGATGTGGAAGTTAATGTGGAAGCTAACATGGGGCGGGTGTGTTACACACACCAAAAAGTGTTTAAAATGTTGAGTTTTATTGAGTTGAGGGGTTCATATGACAAAGGGATAAGTAGAAGTATCGACTTTACAATCCAGACCAAGTACAACAGTTCACCAAGCTATTTTGCCTAAAATAGGATAGGACTTTATGGGTTATGATGTAGACTAAGGAATGAGTAGGAACTATGTAATCTAGTAATAGTGATTATCTTTCCAAAGCACTTTAATACATCACATTCAACATTAATCTCTTCTCTCACAACCATTTTCTCCCCACCTCTTCCTTCACACTTCTTTAGTTTTTCCCCATCTCTTTAAGCCAGTTAACATATATTGAGTAGGGAGCATTCTCTATCAACACATAATTCATTATTTATTAATTTCTCTTTTTTTCATTACATTACTCCCCTTCTCAACACATCAAATTTTCAACACCAAAAGCTACTACTTCGGGTTTCACTTTCACCTTTTTTTTATTTAATTTTACATACCTTAACCTCATCAATTATTCAATAAAAGTGCTTAGGATTTTTGGATCAAATTATGGTCAATCAAAGAAGAAAACCAGCCTAATTACGGGGCTACCAAAGAATATAGTCTAAAGACTCAATAGGACTAACTAAGATTATGCACACGGGTGGATAAACTAGGTGTGAAATATGTATATCAAAGAAATGTCTATATCATTTCCTAAACCAACATTCTTTATTTTGCTTTGCACATACACCAGGCAAGTTCTAGACATCAATATGCAGCAAGGAATACAAAAAATTCCTCACTCACACCTGGAACATGCTTAACTCAAGTAGGATCATTATATACTCTTAACCAAGAAATCACATGAATTTAAAATTAAGCCAACAACATATAAAAATCATAAATAAGAGCCTAGTTGTCTCAAAAGTAGCCATTCAATAGAATCAAGATGATTTCACAACCAAAATAACTTGCATTAGGCAATCACATATAGCACTAACAAGAACATCTCACTTACCTAACATAGAATTTTTAGAATTTTCTCTAGAAAAAGTAAAAGGATACTGGGTTCCAAGGGTGCCCTCGTAGAAAAGAACCAAAAAGAACAAGCATAGGATGGGTGAAGTGTTCTCCTACTAGACTGACACCAACAAAATTAAAACTAAACTAACAAAGAGGAAATCTTTTTAATTTTTACTAAATTTACTAAAAACTATGAAACAACTAAGAATTTAAATCCTATAGCAACACTCCACCAATAACCATAGGAATTTCCCCACCCATGCTTAAAAACATACTTTGTTCCTAAATAAAAAAGTAGAGATAGAAATACTTCCTGAGACCTCTAGCCTTAGATAGCAGCATCGTTAAACATTAATGAGATAAGGTGGACCCCTCACCCAGTGTTTGACATGTTTCATAGCTCAAGTCTTCTATACTCAAACTTCCCATCAACTTGTGAGTCAACAAAAACAAAAACTACATGACATAAAAACTAAACATTCAAAAATAAAATACCTACCTTAACTTGGGTTTCCTCCCAAGCAGTACCGATTTAGTGTCATAGCATAATCCATATCACTACATATCAACCCCATTCCTTCATCCTCTTTATCCTGCTTGGAGGCTATCTCCTCACTTGTTTCTAAACTCTTGAGTATGTACTCTTAAGGTGTGCATCTTTCTTAGCACTATCCATTTCAAGATCGTCAATCATCATAAATTTAGTCTTACATGGTGGCTTGGCCATCTCAATGAGACAGTCTAAAGAGGTACTTGGTGGTCTGTACTCTACCAGCCCGTACTCATCCACTTTCATCACTACAATCATACACAAGTATTTGTAGCAGGAAGATTAATTGAGTGGTTTATATACCTGAAAAACCAACCCTTAATTATCTAATATAATTTATAGAGTGCCCTCTCTCACATCTATCAACGCTCCTTCAGTTATAAAGAATTGATGTCCCAAAATAATAGGCACTCTGTCATCTGTATCATAGTCAAGAATAATAAATTCAGCAAGGACAATGAACTTGTCGACCTTTATAAGCATGTACTCAATGATTCCTTTAGGCCTCACTTGGGTTTTATCTACCATTTGGAGTACCATCAAGACTAGTCTCGGCTTACCCAAACTAAGAGTTTTGAACACTGATAGAGGCATTAAGTTTATACTTGTTGTCATATCTCTTAAAGCATGGAACATATAATTATCGCCAATTTATATGGGGAGGGTGAAACTCCCTAGGTCCTTCAACTTCTTTGGTATCTTTTGAATCACCACTAAACTTCACTACTCAGTAACTGTCACCATCTCAATATCCTACAGCTTAATCTTGTTATTCACCACGTCTTTCAAGTACTTAGCATACTCAGGCATTTTCTAAAAAACATCTAAAAGAGGAAGGTTAATGTGAAGTTCTCTGAACGTGTCAAAGAACTTCTTAAAACATGCATCCTCCTTGGACTTTTTAAGCCACTGAGGGAATAGTGGCGTTGGCCTTACATGTACTTGCTCATCATCTTTAGTTTTTGGGTACTCAGACTTTCCTGAATTATCAACTTCTTTACTTGAAATCTATTGTGGAACTAACTTTGCCTGTACCTCTAAATTTTTCTTTGGAGGCCTATCAATAATCTCTTTACCACTCTTAAAGGTGATTATCATAACCTACTTAGGGTGACCTACATCACGTGGCGATCCACCTTGGGGCTTGGTGTTCTGTACCTAAGCTAGATGCTCCAACTGAGTCTCTAACTTCTTTGGAGAAACTTGGTGATTTTTTATTTTGGCATCCATTTCTTCTTGCTTGGCCAAAACCTTCTTCAAAGTTTCCTTAATATTACTAGCTTATGTGTTATACTACTACTAGAATTACTAATTCTGATTATTGCCCCATGCATAATTTGGATGACTCTACCACTTGTGATTGTATGAATTTTCATAGTTTGGCTTGTGTGCATTGACTAAAAAATTTAGACTCCAGATTTGATCCACACAAGTTTACATTATGGACACAGTTCCCACATATCTCATACTAAGACATGCTCTACTATATTGCATTCACCCGAGTTGGAAATTGATTTACACCTAATTTGCTAAATTATCTTATCATATTATTCTAAAAAGTAGACTATTAGGTGGATAAAGTTGTGACATTATCAACTTCAAGCACACCTGTAGACTTTTTCACTACACTCCTAGATATACCACCATACTAGTATGGATTGCCTTGCGCAATGCAGTTCAATAAGGTATAAAGCTCATCATATGTTTTCTCCAAAGCTGGACCACCTATAGCTCAATCTAGTAAATTTTTCATATTATAGTCATGAGCTTCTACAAAGGTATAAGATAATACCTTATTGGACTAATGATGATATGGACGGTCTCGGTGAAGAGATTTGAACCTCTTCCAAGCAAGATATAGATCATCATCTGACTTATACTTGAATCTTAATACCTCACTGCATAATCTTGTAGTCTTTCCAAATGGAAAGAGACAGAAGAGAAATTTTTAAGCTAAGTATCCTATGTAGTGATAGACACTGCCAGCTCAGCGTTCAACCACTTCTTTGTTTCCCCTAAAAGTGAGAAGGCCAAAATGGTCATCCTCGCATAATCAGTTGACACCCCAGTGATAACGCTCAAACTACACTCTTGAACGGGTGTAAGCGATCGTTGTCAATATAAAACCCAACTAGGTTGGGGTCAAATCTCATGGGAAATAGGATGTGAACTCAAGTTGTTTACGAAATAATTCACCGGTAGTTTACTGCTTCCTGAAATAGGGGTTTAAATTTCTCAGACAATTGTTAGTCACTTTGAGATTAATGTTTGTAATCAATATTTTATGATATAACTGGGATTATGTTCACTAGGGTTTATAGTATATGACAGATGCTACAAATAACTCAAGGTTCTCACAGTGGTTAGGATGACAAGCTATCTCTATCGATAGTATGCTCGAATGTCTCTCAACCTATTCAAGCATCTAATTTCTTAATCCTCTCAGACTTAGGGAATCGCAACTCACTGCCTAGATTTTACCTCAGGTTAATTAACCTTGTTACAGCGCTGATTATTAAACGAAGCCTTTCCAAGTCCCTGTCGATAATTCACTTCCTGCTATTTATGATTTTTTTCTCAAGCAAACCAAAGTAGGTATGCCTATTGTTTGCAACCAATAGACATAATTTAGAATATCATAATTTTAAAGAAATCCTAACACCTATTAAACCTTGAGTAATTAATCAATACCTTATCACGACCTAACCCTAGATTCCATAACCCAGGTTAAGAGTGTTTAGCTACTCATGATGCAGGAAATAGCACCCAAATTGAATTCATAATTGAAAGGATTAACTTACAATAATTAAGGAAATCAAAAGTGTTCTTTCAATTGAATCACAAGGAAAACCACCAAAATATTTTTCTTCGAGAGAGAGAGTGAAGAAAAAGTCGTATATTGTAGGATATGCCAATTAATTGATGGATAATAAAAAAACTCTAAAACAAGGATTTAAATAGTTAACCCTAAATAAGGAAATAAAATTAAAGTTTCAGATGTTCTTCAGAATAGATGACGGCAGTTGTGATAGCCTATCACGATTTTGATGGCCTGCCATGGACGTCGTCAGCTTCTCTGCAAATTCATCTTTTACTGCCTAGGGTTAACAACGACAGTGACGGCCTATCAGGATCTTGATGGCGTGTCATGAAGGTCATCGCAAAACTTCTTGTAACTCCCCTCTTCTATTTAAGTTTGACGGCATCCTTGATAGCCTATCACTAGGTTGACAACGTGTCATGGATGTCGTCAGCCACACTTAGCTCTTTATTGATTCCGATTTCATACTTTTTGCTTTCTTTATTTATGGTTCTCCTTCTTCTCTACTTTTACTGCAAAACCAAAGTAAACTAATAAAAAATATCTAAAGTTTCTCAAGACTTTGCAATTATTTATAGTTAAAAGCTTCAAATGTGTTAGCATGGGCTCACACATCAACACCCTCAACTTAGACAATTGTTTGTCCTCAAGCAACCTTAACATAACTAAGAGTATATAAAGTACAATTTGGTAGCTAACTACTCATATCAGTTCAGAATACATACACCATCTCCAAGGTCAGTCAAAGTAAGAGCAACTATGTCTATTATTGAAAACACCCATGCAACTCACAAGGATCAAGATATGGCAAAAATTTCAGCAATAACAACCCAGCACATACCCAAATCACATTATCCAAACAAGACAGTGATTAGCAACATACCTAGTGTTCCCTCACAATAAAGAAATCTTTTTTCCACTCATATCAGAATTTATACACACAGGGATAAACACAAGACTCACTCTCAGAACAAAGTTCCATCATTGCACATCAAATGCCATAGGCTTGCCCATATAATCAGTACCCATGTCTTCAAACAGGTAAGTTAGGATCACTATAGGTGTTTTCTTAAGCTTATAATGAAGGTTAGGGTCTGGTATGATATTCATGGATATTTCAAAGTAACTAAGCCCCCTTGACACTACATTAGACCCTAGGGGTTTCAACTCTTAACCTTTTTTTCTTCCCTCTTTTATTGATCATGCGTGCTCAAGATGGATGCGGTCTTTTCAATTAACTGATTATCTTTTTATCATTTTTCACATAGTTTTCTCTTTTTTTATTTCATTTTCACCGCACCCAACTCTTTATTCATCCTTCTCATTCTACCTCTCTTCATACAAAGATTGCATCATGCACCCCTATAATAGCCACCCTCAACTTAAGTTATTTTCCTAAGTCAAGTTGCACAGTGTCCAAGGAGGACTAGGGCCAAGAAAGGTTCTTTGTGATATAAACAAGAAGGTGAAAGGTGCACAAGAAAAAAATAGGCCATTTAGCCCATATTATTTACATTGGGAAGTTCATTTAGGCTAACGTGGGCTAACATGTAAAAACGGCCTATGATCCTTTCCTAATGCCTATTCGATGACCATGGCACGACTAACCGAGTAAGTTCTAGATTCAAAGCATAATAGGAAATGAGCAAGACCTTACACACACATGGAACACAAGTATCTTACATATCACTACTTATCCGGTTCATGTATTTGTTTAACACAGGTCATTCATTTGCCATACTAATGCCACAAAAAGATACACAGTGGTCAAAATGGATGCAATTCACACAGTACAAATAGATCAAACCACTGCAGAAGTACTCATAAATCATAAAATAAGCCAGCTACCTCAAGTACTTGTAATACTCCTAATTATCTATAGATTATGTTACAACAACAATTTACCCTACACGCTTAACTTAATAATCAAAAATAAAATGCACTAAGGGTTAGGGTATACCTGAATACAGTCAAGCACGTGGATCCTGGGTCTTCGACCTTGTTACTATATCATCTGCTGTCTTCTCCCCATCAAGAGCATCTAGAATGGCGGTGGTTGGAGCCTCGCTAGATGAAGTACCTATATCCCTAGCTCGAATGGCTGCTTCCCATTTCTCATTATCAGCCATAAACTCCAATCTTGCCTTTTTCAACTTTTTTTTCTACCTTTTTCTTTGCCTTTTTCTGCATTTTTCTTTCTTTTTCACTATCTGGCTCTTCTATTTTATTTTTTCCTTTCTTTTCCAACTTTTTCTTCTTTTTCTTCAGGGAGTCTACAATGAGATCAAGGATTGAAATTTCTTCCTCCAATTCTTCTACAGCTGGACCTATTGGCATTATAATTTGGTGCTGCTGCAGCACCCCAACCTCAGGCTTAACCTTATCCAACATAGCCCTAAATATAGCAAGATCAACACCTGTCATCTCTTTTGCCTGGGAATTAAATCTATTTCCAAATCTGCAACTCGCGCAGCAATGTCACAAAAGGCTCTAGTGCAGCCTTGATTCTTTTTTCCAAGCAGCAGCAAACTATTTTGCGAAGGCATATAGCTGGGCGTCACACCACTTTGCTTGCTTAGCTACCTTCCTGATATTAATAGGCTGAAATGCCAAACCTATTTCTGCTAGAGAAATTAAGGAATTGGCTTCTGTCTCAGGCATTGAAGCTTTCTGTGCTGACGAATCCTATATATCGACCTAAGGTGTTGCTCCTGCATCTGTAACCGGTGGTTCTGCTACTACCTCTACCCCTATGTCAAGTCTAAGTCCCAGCTAAATCACATCAAACTGGGTGGGGTTGTGAGTTTTCTGAGCATGAACGTCTTCATCAACTCCTACAATCTTTGACACCAACAGATCTGCACAGCTTTATAATAAGACACGAAAAAAGATAAGCATTGTCGACCCTCGACAGCCTTATCTTTATCTTATCTGCAATGATTTCCCCAAAGTTCAAGGGAAGCTGCTGCACCAAACTTGCTACCAAAATTGCTCGATCATCGCCCAGAATATTGTCTCCATTAGTAGGCATTAGCCAAAATCGTACTATGCCTCACCAAAATTTTGCCTCCTGAGTCAATGAGGACTTACAGATTCTCTTATTTGGGTTTGTCACCCAAGACAGTTCTTTGTCAGTGATGATGTTGGTGAACCAAGGATATTGTTTGTCCTTATCCTTTATCTGAGCATAAAATGATAGTATGGTAGCCTGAGCCATAAAGTTGAGGCCGTGCAAGAATCTGTTGGTGGCTCTAGTCAAAATATTAACGCTTACACCCCTCACCCAAACTCTCACTAGAAGAGGATGATCTGCTACTTTTTCACCTGGTTTACACATATTCTCCAACTGGTCTTGGTAATTTCCATAGAACTCCTAAACCAGTGTGGGGAAAAATAAACCTCCCCTTTCTGTAGTCCGTCCTAAGCCGTATTCTTTGAATTTCTTCTCCACTTTAGGGTATCTGCTCAACCCTTTCATTATGATCATCTTTTCTTCTTAGATTGGCCTCTTCACATTCATTCTATCAGTTCTTTACAACCCAACAATATAGATGTTTTCAGCTCTAGGGATTTGCCATCTAGAATTGTTCCTTATTTCTGGGTTCTTACATTTGATAAGAGTCCTCCAAGGTGGAGACTCTTTATCATCTTGTTGCTCAGTAGATGAGGACCCGAAAGTTATTTCTTTGGACTCAGATTCTTTAGATTCTGCTTGATCCTCTTCATTAGCTTCAACATGTTCAGACTCATACTGTTCAGACTCAACTTTTTTAGACCCATCCTGCTCAGAAGCTGTGGTTGACTCAGTATCATCACTATCCTCCACCTCAATTAGTGGAGGTGGTGGAGTTTTCTTTAGACTCTACTTCTTCTTTAGCTTTCTGAGCAAAGGTTCCTCCTCCTCGTAGTCAGATTCCTCATTGAGGAGCTTATGATGTACATCATCTTTGGCCACTTTTTTTGTTTCTGTAAGACTCTTTCTTTTTGGTGCCATTTTAGAGTACCTAAAGATACTTGAAGAACATTAGTCAACCCTAAAGATCACAAACACAGGTCCATTAATAATTTAAGCTCATTTATGATTCAGGCTCCAAGTGTGACGATAATTCGTGACAAGCCATCACGGCCATGATAGCTTATCACGGTTATCATCAACCTTAGATAGAACCCAAAAA